>NC_136527.1:80867650-80892650 GCF_053919585.1 Euprymna scolopes | reverse complement strand
AAACTATCTGTGTGTCTTTATATCTATACATATATATACATATACATACATATACACATATAAACTATCTGTGTGTCTTTATATCTATACATATATGTACATATATATATACACACACATACACACACACATATATATATATATATATATATATATATAAACTATCTGTGTATCTTTATATCTTTGATTCTTTATCAGTTATCTTTTTGTTTCTTTATCTCCATCACCTTCCATTTGTATTTGGCCATTTTCGCTCTTTTTCGTCCCCGTTTCTCCCTCTTCCAATCTTCTTTTCTTTTTATATCCGTTTCATGCAAACACACTGTTTCTCTCTTTCTATCGTTCTGCCAATCTATCTCTTAGTCTTTCCCTCTTTCTTTCTCTACCGATCACGCTTTCTTTATCTCTCAATTTCATTCACACATTCTCTATTTATATCTCTATCAGTCTACCTGTTAACCTTTCCCTATCTCGCTCAGCCCGTCACTCTCTACCTTTCTATCTGTTTATCTTTCTTTATCTGCCTCTTTATATCCTTGTGAAGAAACGTTTGCATTTCATGATCATAAAAAATTCATTTTGTATTATTTGAAACAACCTTGAAAAGCTTTTAAATATTAAATAACATTCACTGAACTGAAAATTCAAATGTTTACGTGATTTGTTATTTACGCTCGGTTAAACTCGCACTATGTAAACGCTCAGCCAAACTATAATATGTTTTATAAAGTATTAGACAAGCTAAAATACAGATGATGATCAAAATTCGATGTAAATTTTTTTACTTGTAAAAAAACCATACTCTTTATAAATTCGCAACAATCAATCTAAGTAACCGTTCAATAAATTTCCGTATTTTCTATAAATATATCACATCGAATGCGAGTTAGAAAATACCAGTAAGAAAAATAAAGATAATTTCTTTCACCTTTTTGTTTATTTTTCCCGTTGACATATTTTTATATTCATAGGAAGTTACCTAATAGTCTATTTAATTTTTTGAAATAAAAATGTCCTGGTCAATTTTTATAAAAAAAAAACATTCAAATCAATTTGTGAAAACGTACGTGGAACTAATGCAGATCGGCTATGTATTAAAAGAGAAATAAATATTTAGTTGCTCTACTATTTTCAATCAATTACAAAGTAAATATATGAAAAATATTGGGAACTTTTATTTATCGAATATGTTCACTTTTCAAAATGGCACTGTGCCTTGTTTGGGGGGGGGGAATGCAAAAAAAAAGGAAATAGGTGATTTTCATATCATCTAGTGTGGATTCTGTCCACTAAGGGAAATTCGCGAGGGGATGGTGTAGCAGTCGAACCGTGCTACAATCACAGGTAGGAGCTAATTCTCGCGGCTTGAGGTTTGAAATCCATTTTCATACTTAACTAAAATGGTGATCCCAGAATATATAATCTTCTACAGATTTATTTGTTATTTTCTTTTTCATCTAGCCTCTTAAAAACAACAAACTTATTCCTAGACTTAAAAAAAGCAACAAACTTTCAGTATCACTAACACTTTACGTTGCTGATTCTTTCCTTAAAAAATTCGACCGCATACTCGCCACAAAAAAGGAGCAAAAGAAAAGTGCTCACTTTTCATGGAAAACCAAAACAATTCTTCAAATGTCGCTTACTCATCACTTGAGAATTCTCTAGAACACTGTTCTGCCACTGAACATTCTTTTCGCCGAAAAAACAAAACATCATCGCTGAACACTTAAAACTAAAAAGCTGAAACATTTTCAAAGACATGTGTCTCATGGACAAAGCTAAGCACATTTCATCGGAAACACATTTTTACTGAAAACAATCGGATACATTTCCCTCAAAACAAAGAAAACAAAGAAAAAACATAACAATACTATATAACAATATGTTTATATACACACGACTATATAACAATATGTTTATATACACACGACTATATAATAATATGTTTATATACACAATACTATATAACAATATGTTTATATACACACGACTATACAATAATATGTTTATATACACAATACTATATAACAATATGTTTATATACACACGACTATATAACAATATGTTTATATACACACGACTATATAATAATATGTTTATATACACAATACTATATAACAATATGTTTATATACACACGACTATATAATAATATGTTTATATACACAATACTATATAACAATATGTTTATATACACAAGACTATATAACAATATGTTTATATACACACGACTATATAATAATATGTTTATATACACAATACTATATAACAATATGTTTATATACACACGACTATATAATAATATGTTTATATACACAATACTATATAACAATATGTTTATATACACACGACTATATAACAATATGTTTATATACACACGACTATATAATAATATGTTTATATACACAATACTATATAACAATATGTTTATATACACACGACTATATAACAATATGTTTATATACACACGACTATATAATAATATGTTTATATACACAAGACTACATAACAATATGTTTATATACACACGACTATATAACAATATGTTTATATACACACGACTATATAATAATATGTTTATATACACAAGACTACATAACAATATGTTTATATACACACGACTATATAATAATATGTTTATATACACACGACTATATAATAATATGTTTATATACACAAGACTATATAACAATATGTTTATATACACACAACTATATAATAATATGTTTATATACACAATACTATATAACAATATGTTTATATACACACGACTATATAATAATATGTTTATATACACAATACTATATAACAATATGTTTATATACACACGACTATATAACAATATGTTTATATACACACGACTATATAATAATATGTTTATATACACAATACTATATAACAATATGTTTATATACACACGACTATATAATAATATGTTTATATACACAATACTATATAACAATATGTTTATATACACACGACTATATAATAATATGTTTATATACACAATACTATATAACAATATGTTTATATACACAAGACTATATAACAATATGTTTATATACACACGACTATATAACAATATGTTTATATACACAAGACTACATAACAATATGTTTATATACACACGACTATATAATAATATGTTTATATACACACGACTATATAATAATATGTTTATATACACAAGACTATATAACAATATGTTTATATACACACGACTATATAATAATATGTTTATATACACAATACTATATAACAATATGTTTATATACACACGACTATATAATAATATGTTTATATACACAATACTATATAACAATATGTTTATATACACACGACTATATAACAATATGTTTATATACACACGACTATATAATAATATGTTTATATACACAATACTATATAACAATATGTTTATATACACACGACTATATAATAATATGTTTATATACACAATACTATATAACAATATGTTTATATACACACGACTATATAATAATATGTTTATATACACAATACTATATAACAATATGTTTATATACACAAGACTATATAACAATATGTTTATATACACACGACTATATAACAATATGTTTATATACACACGACTATATAACAATATGTTTATATACACAAGACTACATAACAATATGTTTATATACACACGACTATATAACAATATGTTTATATACACACGACTATATAATAATATGTTTATATACACAAGACTATATAACAATATGTTTATATACACACGACTATATAATAATATGTTTATATACACACGACTATATAATAATATGTTTATATACACACGACTATATAATAATATGTTTATATACACAAGACTATATAACAATATGTTTATATACACACGACTATATAATAATATGTTTATATACACAATACTATATAACAATATGTTTATATACACACGACTATATAATAATATGTTTATATACACACGACTATATAATAATATGTTTATATACACACGACTATATAATAATATGTTTATATACACAAGACTACATAACAATATGTTTATATACACACGACTATATAACAATATGTTTATATACACAAGACTATATAACAATATGCTTATATACACACGACTATATAACAATATGTTTATATACACAAGACTATATAATAATATGTTTATATACACACGACTATATAATAATATGTTTATATACACACGACTATATAACAATATGTTTATATACACACGACTATATAACAATATGCTTATAAACACACGACTATATAATAATATGTTTATATACACACGACTATATAACAATATGTTTATATACACACGACTATATAATAATATGTTTATATACACACGACTACATAACAATATGTTTATATACACACGACTATATAACAATATGTTTATATACACACGACTATATAATAATATGTTTATATACACAAGACTACATAACAATATGTTTATATACACACGACTATATAACAATATGCTTATAAACACACGACTATATAATAATATGTTTATATACACACGACTATATAACAATATGTTTATATACACACGACTATATAACAATATGTTTATATACACACAACTATATAACAGTATGTTTATATACACACGACTATATAATAATATGTTTATATGCACACGACTATATAATAATATGTTTATATACACAAGACTACATAACAATATGTTTATATACACACGACTATATAACAATATGTTTATATACACACGACTATATAATAATATGTTTATATACACACGACTATATAATAATATGTTTATATACACACGACTATATAACAATATGTTTATATACACACGACTATATAATAATATGTTTATAAACACACGACTATATAACAATATGCTTATAAACACACGACTATATAACAATATGCTTATAAGCACACGACTATATAACAATATGCTTATAAACACACGACTATATAACAATATGCTTATAAACACACGACTATATAACAATATGCTTATAAACACACGACTATATAATAATATGCTTATAAAAACACGAATATATAACAATATGTTTATATACACACGACTATATAATAATATGTTTATATACACACGACTATATAATAATATGTTTATATACACAAGACTATATAACAATATGTTTATATACACACGACTATATAATAATATGTTTATATACACAATACTATATAACAATATGTTTATATACACACGACTATATAATAATATGTTTATATACACAATACTATATAACAATATGTTTATATACACACGACTATATAACAATATGTTTATATACACACGACTATATAATAATATGTTTATATACACACGACTATATAATAATATGCTTATATACACACGACTATATAACAATATGTTTATATACACAAGACTATATAACAATATGCTTATATACACACGACTATATAACAATATGTTTATATACACAAGACTATATAATAATATGTTTATATACACACGACTATATAATAATATGTTTATATACACACGACTATATAACAATATGTTTATATACACACGACTATATAACAATATGCTTATAAACACACGACTATATAATAATATGTTTATATACACACGACTATATAACAATATGTTTATATACACACGACTATATAATAATATGTTTATATACACAAGACTACATAACAATATGTTTATATACACACGACTATATAACAATATGTTTATATACACACGACTATATAATAATATGTTTATATACACACGACTATATAACAATATGTTTATATACACACGACTATATAACAATATGTTTATATACACACGACTATATAATAATATGTTTATATACACACGACTATATAACAATATGTTTATATACACACGACTATATAACAATATGTTTATATACACACGACTATATAATAATATGTTTATATACACAAGACTACATAACAATATGTTTATATACACACGACTATATAACAATATGTTTATATACACACGACTATATAATAATATGTTTATATACACACGACTATATAATAATATGTTTATATACACAAGACTACATAACAATATGTTTATATACACACGACTATATAACAATATGTTTATATACACACGACTATATAATAATATGTTTATATACACACGACTATATAATAATATGTTTATATACACACGACTATATAACAATATGTTTATATACACACGACTATATAATAATATGTTTATAAACACACGACTATATAACAATATGCTTATAAACACACGACTATATAACAATATGCTTATAAGCACACGACTATATAACAATATGCTTATAAACACACGACTATATAACAATATGCTTATAAACACACGACTATATAACAATATGCTTATAAACACACGACTATATAACAATATGCTTATAAAAACACGAATATATAACAATATGCTTATAAACACACGACTATATAACAATATGCTTATAAACACACGACTATATAACAATATGCTTATAAACACACGACTATATGACAATATGCTTATAAACACACGACTATATGACAATCTATATATCTATAAAAGTGAACGTGTCTGTCTGTCTGTCTGTGTACATTTCCCTACGCAATAACTCTGTCAATTTTTAGTCTATAGACTCGAAATTTTAAATACCGGGTACTGAGATTTGGGAAAATCGATGTGACGGGTGTCAGCAAGAAATTTTGCTGTTAAGGGGTCAAATTTCAACGATTTCACCTTTAAGAACTCTACCAAACTCCTCCGACAATTTTGGGTCTAGACACTTGAAATTTTAGATATAGGTTCCTTGAACCTGGATCTAACTTAATAAAGTGATTTGAGCCCGAAACTATAAATTTTAAGGGGTCATAATAGGGGTCAAATTTTAAAAAATTAACCATTTTTTGGTTTTTTTTTGCTTTTTTTGCACAGCATACACCTCCAAACACCCGAGCAACGTCGGGCACCCCTGCTAGTATGTTTATAAACACACGACTATATAACAATATGTTTATAAACACACGACTATATAACAGTATGTCAGCGATCGTTTCATGTGTTCTTTTGCGTTTTTTCCTGGTTACTTGTTTTCTCATGAGGGCAAAGTTAGACGCAACAGCAAGATATAAAAAGCTAATAAATATATAGTAGGGTAACAGATTATCATCCTCTATTGTTGTTCATTCGTTTAGAAATTGATGTGTTCTATATATTCGTATTCAACGTTTAAGCCACATACATTTTATCATCGTGCAATACAATAATTATTACCAAATGCAAAAATGCTTCAAGTAAATTACAAACTTATTTCAGCATTAAATAAACTGTATATTGTATTTATTTGCTTCCCCACCAAAGCAAATCAGGCACAAGGCCGTTTTTTAATGCAGGGTAAAAACCAGCTCCCCTAAAAGTAGGAAAAAAGGGGGCACTCTGGTTACCAAAATAATAATTGTCCCAGTATAGAGGGTTTCCCCTCTATTGACTGGTACAAATTATCTTAAGTGCAGCATCTGCAGAACAGATGTTGTATTTATTTGCTCTCCGCCGAGCAAATTAGGCACAAGGCCGATTTTTAATGTGAGGAGTGAAGGAGAGGGGGAAGGGAAAAAGGGGAGCAGCTCCCGAGAGGTGGGAAATGGGAGCTGGTTAAAGGTCAGGTATGTGGGGTTGCCCCCACATCTGGTCTTTGCTTGCAGCATCTGCAGAACAGATGGTATTTATTTGCTCCCCCACCGAGCAAATTAGGCACAAGGCCGATTTTTAATGTGAGGAGTGAAGGGAGGGGGAAGGGAAAAAGGGGACCAACTCCCGAGAGGTGGGAAATGGGAGCTGGTTAAAGGTCAGGCATGTGGGGTTGCCCCCACATCTGGTCTTTACTAGTCATAGCTAGTCATAGCTTGCAGCATCTGCCGGAACAGATACTACACTTTGATCCCGGCCCGAAGGCCAAGAAGGATTTATTTGCTTCCCTACTGAGCAAATTAGGCACAAGGCTTTTTTTTTAATATGGAGAGAGAGGGAGGGGGAGGGAAAGGGGGGGACCAGCTCCCGATAGGTGGGAAATGGGAGCTGGATAGTAACTGTGCTCTGTAGGGTGATCCCTACATTGACCAAGTTCAGATATGTGGGGTTACCCCCACGTATGGTCTTTGCTAGTCATAGCTGCAGTATCTGCCGGAACAGATACTACACTTTGAGGTATTTATTTGCTCCCCCACTGAGCAAATTAGCCACAAGGCCGATTTTTAAAGTGAGGAGTGAAGGGGAAATGGGGACCAACTAAATAAAATAGATTATTTCGCAATATGGCAAAGGAAAAAATTTAAAAAATTGCTAGAAATGGTTTCTTTTATTTTTCTTACTGACATTTTCTAACTCGCATTCGATGTGATATATTTATAGAAAATATTGAAATTGATGTAAACTGTTACTTAAATTGATTGTTGCGAATTTACGAAATTCGTTATTTTTTACAAGTAAAATAAATTTGCATCGTATTTTGATGGCCATCTGTATCTTAGCTTATACTTTATTACTGCTATTAAAATCATTATTTGTTTATGGTTAGTTTAACGTGTACATAGCTCGTGTTCAACCGAGTGTAAATAACAAATGACGTAAGCATTTTACTCTTCCGTTCAGTGAATGTCATTTGATAGAAGCTTTTGAAAGTTGATGGAATAACACAAAGGAACCTTTTTATGACGTAACAATCATGAAATCCAAACCTTTATTAACAAGGACATGAAAAGGCAGATAAAGAAAGATAGACTGAAAGAAAGGAAGAGAGAGACAGAGTGAGCGATATAGGGAGAGATAGACAGATAGATTGATAGAGATAACTAGAGATAAATAGAGATAAATAGAGAACGTGTGTGTTTGAATGAAGAATAGCGTGAGAGATAGAAAGAGGAAACGAAAGGTGAAAAGTAGCATCAGGTGATGAAGAGAAATGTATATTATATATACATATGTATATATATATATATACATATATATATATATACATCATCAGGTGATGAAGAGAAATGGACAGGAGGAGGAGGAGGATCGGGAAAACTGAGAGAATGTGTATACTTGTGCAAATTAGAGAAATGATGCCATACGAATATATATATATATATATGTATATATATATGTATATGTGTATATATGTATATGTGTGTATATATATGTGTGTATATATATATATATATGTATGTGTGTGTATATATATAAATATAGTATATATACATATGTATATATGTATATATATACATATATATACATATATACATATATATGCATATATATGTATGTATATATATGTATATATGTATATATATGTATATATATATATATAAATATACGAATATATACATATACAAAAATATATATATGTATGTATATATATGTATATATATGTATATATGTATATATATAGTAATTAACTATTAAGTAACTAATTATCTCTACTTACATGCTGAGAACTGTTATAGTTAACATTTATAATTAATACATGAAATATTATATCTAGTAAAATTGTATATGGATACATGAAAATTAATAATGAAATAATAATAATAATAATAATAATAATAATAAAATTAATAATAATAATAATGATGATAATAATAATAAAAATAATAATAATAATAATAATAACAATAATATTAATAATAATAATAACAATAATATTAAGTATAATAATTATAATGATGATAATAATAATAATGATAATAATAATAATGATAATAATAATGATAATAACAATAAAATAATAATAATAATAATAATGATAATAATAATAATGATAATAATAATAATAATATTAAACATAATGATAATAATGATGATAATAATAACACTAATAATAATAATAATAAATAATAATATTAATAATAATGATATTGATAATAATAATAATAAAATTAATAATAATAATAATAATGAAAATGATAATGATAATAATAACATTAATAATAATAATGATAATAATAATGATAATATTCACATTAATAATAATAATAAATAATAATAATAACAATACCATCAAAAATAATAATAATAAGGATAACATTAATAATTATAATAATAACATTAATAATAATAATAATGATGATGATGATAATAATAATAATAATGATAATAATAACATTAATAATAATGATAATAATAATAGTAAAAAATAATAATAATGATAATAATAATGATAATAATAAAAATAATGATAATAATAATAAATAATCATAATGATAATAATAATAATAATAATAATGATAATAATAATAATAATAACAATAAAAACAATAATAATAATAATAATAATGATAATAATAATAACAATAATAACAATAATATTAATGATAATAATAACAATAATAAACAAATAATAATAATAATAATCATAATAATTACAATAATAATAATGATGATAATAATAATAACAACGGTAATAACAATAACAATAATAATAATAATAATAATAATAACAATAATAAACAAATAATAATAAAATAATACTAATAATAAAATTATTAATAATAATAATGATAAAATATTAATAATAACATTAATAATATTAATAATAATAAAATAATAATAATGATAATAATAATAATGATAAAATAATAATAATAATAATGATAATAATAACATTAACAATGATGATAAATATTAATGAAATAATAATAATAATAATAATAATAATAATAATAATAATAACATAATAATATTAATAATAACAATGATTATAATATAATGATAAAATAATAATAATATTAATTATAAATAATATAAATAATAATTATAATAATAACAATAATAATATAAATAATAATACTATTAATAATAATAATAATATTAATACTAATGATAATAATAATGAAATTAATAATAATATTAATAATAATGATACTAATTATAATAAAATAATAATAAACTAATAATAATATTAATAATAACATAATAATAATAATAATAATAATGAAATAATAATGATAATCATACTAATACTGATGATAATAATAATAATGAAATAATAATAATAATATTAATAATAATTCTTATAAAAATAATTATAATAATAATAATAGTAATGATAATATTGATAACAATGATTACATTAAATTATAAAATAATAATAAAATAATAATAATAATAATAAAATAATAATAATAATAATAATAAAATAATAATCATAATAATATTAATACTGATGATGATAATATTAATAATGAAATAATAATAATAATAATAATAATAATAATAATAATAATAATAATAATTTTAATAGGTCGATATTCGAGATAAAGCATTGGTCTAGTAAATTCAATAACAATTTGTATTTGCAATAATCCATCATTTGAAACCTCACATTCACCAAAGATTCCATATGCAAAGTATTCAGCATCTGATGTTTTGAATAATATATATTGTTTTTTTAATAATTTATATGGTTCGGCCATCTTCGAGCATTTTATTAATAATCATTTTTGTGCCTTCAAGTTTTGTATCGACTTCCCTATTCGTAGCAAGTTGCATCCGGGTTTTACTTAAAAATTCTTGAAACCATAGTTTTTGTAAGCAAAACGAAAATAGGAAAATAGACGTTTTTGATTATTAGTCCAAAGGAAAGGGTCCTTGTGAGGTTTTTTCATTCCTATGTCGCCAGATGTTGTGGCCTTATTTTAGGGGTTCACAATATCAAACAGGAGAGTCTGTAAAGTCATGTCAACGATTAGGCTGGTATGGAATCTTTGATTAGAGAGTCCAAAATGGCTGCCTTTCACAGCGATGGGAGAGTCCATGTGAAGACAGGAATAGGGGTGTCAGTTACCCCAGAACACCCCCCCCTCCGAAGATTTATTTCCCTGAAATATAATTTTTCCTCTTAGGGTTGACTTCCAAGGGGTCCGTCAGCTCCCTTTTTCTAGTGGAACGACGTATTTCCGTACTGGTTTCAGGAGGTTCCAGATCAAATGCCTCATATAGGAGGTCCATCGTCTCTTCTTTAGATGGAATTTCACTTGGCTCGTCTGAAGTGCGTTTGCGAATTTGGTTTAAGTGTTTCTTATGTATGGTGTGTGGTCCTTCCACCATATAGACCATACGACCGATCCTATTAATGATCGTTCCCCGCTCCAAGAAGGTACTATTATCTTTATGCATTTTGAAAAATATCTTTTCTCCCGGCATGTAGTTCTTCTTGGGTATCGTCAGCTTGGTGTGTTTTACCTGCTTTGGTAATAACTTATCAAAAACTGGCCGTATTTTCCTTGCAAACATTACTTCCGCTGGATACATCTGGGATGGTGTGTTTTCGTTGGGCGTTATGCGGTACACCTGAAGAAATTGTTGTAGGGCTTTTTCGGATGGCGTGTCCTTAGCCTTCTTCAAAGCTCTCTTCAGTGTGTCCACAAATCTTTCCGCCTGGCCGTTTGACCTGGGGTGGTATGTCGGAGTTGTAATGTGGTCCACTTGGAAGTCTCTAATGAACTCTTTAAAGTCCCCGGACGTAAACTGAGTGCCGTTATCTGACACTAAACAGTCGACCACTCCGAAACGTGCAAATAACTCATGAAGAGTTTTTATGGTGAAGTCCGTAGTTGGGCTCTTACATCTAAAGACTTCGGGCCACTTGGAAAAACTATCCACTATTATAAGGTAGTAGTGTCCATCAAGTGGTCCTGCATAGTCCACATGTATTCGTGACCATGGATAGTCGGCTTTGGGCCATGGACTGAATTGAATAGGTGGTGCTTTCGCAGCTAGAGCACATCCTCTGCATGATTTCACTTTTTCTTCAATGTCCTTGTCCATGCTTTTCCAGTACACGTATGAACGCATGAGGCTCTTCATTCTGGTGGCGCCAGGGTGTCCTGTGTGAAAATCCTTGAGGATTTTTTATGTAGGGTCGCTGGAATAACTACTCTATCTCTGTATAGTAGAACCTGGTCGCACACTGAGAAAGCTTCTGCTACTTGTTCATCCGATTCCAGTTTTGCTTTGGTTTCTTTTATAAAATCCTCACTCTCGGCTTTTTTCTTATGTCGTCTAGGGTAACTGGAAGTTCTTTCACTGTGTTACATAGAATCAAACTGTAGTCCTTCTCTGATTGAAGTGATGCGATAACAGAATCCTCAAGCGGTTCTCCAGTTTTTGGTATTAACGGGAATAGGCCGTCAGCATGTCCTAACTTCTTTGATGGTAGAAACTCCATTTCGAAGTCGTAATTAAGTAGGATTGTTCCCCATCTTTGCAGTCTGTTTGCCGTATGTGTAGGCAATCCTTTTCTTGAACCAAAGATAGCGATGAGCGGCTTATGGTCCGTTTGAAGCTTAAAATGTCTTCCATGTAAAAATCTATTGAATTTAGTCACAGCGAAAATAATACTTAGAGATTCTTTCTCTATTTGGGAATAATTCTTTTCCGCCGGTAGTAGGGTTCTAGACGCATATGCTATCGGTTTCGTTGAACCATCAGGAATTTTATGTAGGATGCATGCGCCGATTCCATATGCGCTAGTCAGGAACAGTTCTGATGTGAGCACGTTTTTTAGCTTTTCGAATGCAGTCTGGCATTCTGTGGTCCAATCCCAAACTTTGTCCTTCCTAAGTAGCTCGTTTAGGGGTGCACGTAAAGTATGCAGGTTTGGAATAAAAGCTTGATAATAGTTGGCTAAGCCTAAGAAAATTTGCAAAGTTGTTAAGTCATGTGGCTCAGGCATATTTCTTATCGCTGTGGACCTTTCAGGATCGGGCCGTCTACCGTTCTTGTCTATTATCTGCCCAAGGCATTTAATTTGGTTGAAGAAAAAATTCGCATTTGGTGTCTTTCAGTGTGAAGCCATACTCACTTATTTTTTCAAATACCCGAAAAACATGTCTTTTATGTTCTTCTATAGATTCACTTTTTACTAGAATGTCATCTAGGTATCCTATAGAAAAATCAAAGCCGCTCAACATAGTGTCGATTATTTGCTGAAAGATAGCCGGGGCGACCTTGATCCCGAAAGCTAACCTATTAAACTTGAACAGTCCCCTGTGGGTGGTAATACACAAGAGTCTGGAGCTTTCTTC
Organism: Euprymna scolopes; assembly: GCF_053919585.1. Taxonomy (NCBI): domain Eukaryota; kingdom Metazoa; phylum Mollusca; class Cephalopoda; order Sepiida; family Sepiolidae; genus Euprymna; species Euprymna scolopes. Next base: position 80,878,572 of record NC_136527.1, on the reverse strand, counting down.
TTCCACGGGAATTTGTAGGTATGCTTCGCTTAAATCTAGTTTTGAGAAAATTTTTCCTCCATTGAGTTTCGTAAATACTTCCTCGGGGCTAGGTAGCGGGTAGTGGTGATCCCTTAGTGCTGCATTCAAACCTGTCGAGAAGTCTGCACAGACTCTAATATTCATTGATTTTTTTCTTTACGTATACAGTGGGGGCAGCCCACTCACTGTAGTCGACTTGGGTCAGTATTCCTGCCTTGACGATCTATCTAGCTCCTCGTCAATTTTTTGTATGGAGGCAAATGGTATGCTGCGTTTCTTTTTAAAAACCGGGGTGATGTTATCTTTTAATTCGAACTTCGCCTTCATTTTTGTGCAGCAGTCTAATTTGCCCGAAAAAACATTAGGAAATTACTCCATCAAGTCTTCCTTAAGTTTTTTTTGCTTCGGCTGTCGGGCTGTCTATTTTCTGACAAAAATCGCTCATGGGCGAGTCCCAGAGTTCAAATTGTTGAATCCAGTCTGTCCCGAAAAGATTATTTGATTTCTTTAACACAAACATTTTTAGTGTTAAAGTTTTGCCATTCAATGTTACATTTGTAGTGACTTCGCCTTCAAACCTAATGCGTTCTCCCATTACCGAGTGAGCCACTCTGTTGGTTTGTCTCATTTTTGGTTTGCCAATTTTACACCAAGTAATATAGTTTATTATGGACAAATCTGAGCCACTGTCAAGTTGAAGCTTTACGTTTTTGTACCCGATTTTGACTATTACGTACTTCCGTACATTTTCATCTTTCCCTAGAATTCTCGTCGTTTTGACGTAACTCTTGCGAGATCCTTTTACTATGCAATGCGAGGCTTTGTGGCCATTGCGTCTGCATAGATCGCATTTACGGGACCGGTAAGGACAATCTTTTTGCCAGTGGAGTTCTCCACATCCTCGGCATGGGTAACGTGGTAAATCAGGCTTATTTTCGTATGTTTCCTGAGTATTGCGTTTGGTTTTCACTTGACTTTTTGGGAAGAACGGTTTTTTATTTTGCACTTTCTTGATGTATGATACATTTGCTTCTTCTATATTTCTAGAGTCCTGTTTCTCAGAAATAATTCTTTGGCATTCCTCAGCCAATTTTTGAAGGGTAATGTCCGGTTCCTTTTCGAGTGTGTTGCCCTGCGTCTGATTCCAGCGTCCTTGGTTGAGACTAAACCTTGAATAAAAATCAAGACCTTGAAATTGTCGGCCGTTAACGAAGATAATTTAAAATTATCACAATGCCTGTTCACGACTGATGGAAATGTTGTGTAGTCTTGGTCTTCTTTGCGAGTCAGGTTTATACATTTCCACCTCTTATGGAATAAACTAGTTTTCGGGCAGTGTAACTCCATTAAGGATTTTACAGCCTCGTCAAATGACAATTCGTTCGTCTCTTTTGGCAGTATATAGTCGACGAACTTACTATGTTCCATGGCTCCCAATTTTTGTAGTAAGAGACGAACCTTCATCTTCTCGCTCCAAGTTTTACAATCAATTCTGAACACGTCGCCGAATCTGCGGAAATAGGCTTCAAAAGTTAATTCTTCATCAGGCCGGTACTGAAAAGTTTCCAACGCTGACCAGATTGCAGTTTGGGGAAAAACGTCCTTGTCTGACTCTCTACTGTCTTTTTTAGATATAAACTTAGATAATATTTTCAACTTTCTCTTTGCTTGTTCTTGCATTTCAAGTATTTGGGCATTAAATTGTTTTCTTTCTTCTTCTCTTTCTTCTTCTCTTCGTTTTCTTTCTTCTCTTTCTTCGAACCTTTCTGCTTCTCTTTGTCGTTTTTCCTCCTCCATTTGCTTTCTTTCTTCTTCTCTTTGCTTTTGTATTTCGGAGAACTGAGTTTGCTGCAACCGTATCATAGCAGCTATTTGTCTTGAAAGTTCTTCCATGTTGAAAAATAACTAGTCTCCGAATTTCTAGGTCTGAGAAATTTCACCAAGAAAAAAACAATTTTATGAAGATGATATATGAAATAAATATTCACACATGAGGAGGGACAGAAGGAAAAGAAAAAAAAAGTTCCGTGTTGTATCTTAGCAGAAAATGTTATAAGACGCTTAAAAAGTTTTTGTTTAATTTCCATGAAAGAAAAAAAATAGTGAATAACTGTACTATTTGTTGAAGTCAGAGAATTTTGCCAACATCAAAAGTATTTAAGAAATATCAGAGAGAGAAAAAAATCTTTTAAAGTTACCGTTTTTTTCTCTTTTTTTTTTTTGAAGTCCATGAACCTTTTTAGTTTCGACTTTCAGTATTTTTCTAATTTCCTTTTGTTGTTGTTGTTGCTGAAATATTTTCCTTTTATAGAGTTGTATTTTTACAATCCTCGAATATGCTTTTATGGTCAGTACATATCCACATTGGCACGTTGGTAGAACTTGTTTCCATAAATAATTGTGGGTTAGATGCAAGTGTCCTATGTAGAGTCGGTTTAATGACTTTTCTGTTTCTGTTTTTATTTTTCTCGTTCACTGTAACAGAGAAAAAAATGGTTGCTTGCCAGCTAACCACACGTGTGTTCAAAAATACAAAAGCGTAAATTCAAGTTCACCAATAACTTTTTTTTTTCTTGTTGTTGAAAAAAAGAAGTAAACTTGTTGAACTTTTTAAAGTTGAATCAGAAAAATTAGGAAACACGTGTGTTCAAAAATACAAAAGCGTAAATTCAAGTTCACCAATAACTTTTTTTTTCTTGTTGTTGAAAAAAAGAAGTAAACTTGTTGAACTTTTTAAAGTTGAATCAGAAAAATTAGGAAACACGTGTGTTCAAAAATACAAAAGCGTAAATTCAAGTTCACCAATAACTTTTTTTTCCAGCATAGAATGTAATATATTTCGTTTTAAAACAAGAAATTGATTAGGACAGCAATATATATTTTTTTCTACTCACAGTTTTGGTTTGGCGATAACTTTCTTTTTTTTTCTTGTTGTTGAAAAAAAGAAGTAAACTTGTTGAACTTTTCGAAGCTGGTAGAAAAATTTAAAGTTGAGTCAGAAAAATAGGAAAATAGACGTTTTTGATTATTAGTCCAAAGGAAAGGGTCCTTGTGAGGTTTTTTTATTCCTACGTCGCCAGATGTTGTGGCCTTATTTTAGGGGTTCACAATATCAAACAGGAGAGTCTGTAAAGTCATGTCAACGATTAGGCTGGCATGGAATCTCTGATTAGAGAGTCCAAAATGGCTGCCTTTCACAGCGATGGGAGAGTCCATGTGAAGACTGGAATAGGGGTGTCAGTTACCCCAGAACAAATAATAATGATAATATTACTAATAATAGTAATAATAATAAAATAATAATAATAATACTAATAATGATGATAATATTTATAATAATATTAATAATAATAATAATATTAATAATAATGATGATAATATTAATAATAATATTATTAATAATAATAATAATAATATTACTAATAATGATAATAATATTAATAATGATAATAATAATATATGTTAGTAAGTATTAAAACACATATGGCAATTAAGCTACACAAAATTATCGTCGTTTCATCTTTAAAAGGATGAAGCGCGTAAAATTGTGTGTAGCTTAATTGCCATATATATTTTCAGCCCTTACTACCTAGCTCTACTTATGGATCGAGCACTGCCGTAGTAATATATATATATATATATATATATATATATATATATATATATATATATATATATATATACTATTTGAGATTGCTATTTTTCAAAGGTAAGGTAACCAGTGAAATATAACGAGGTTAATACAAGAGTGCTCAATACGGAAGTAGAGCAAATTACATTTTCAATTTGTCTTTACATAAGCAGTAATTTCTTGCTACACATTCATGAGCTATTTCGGTCTTCAAAGTGCCTCTTCAGGCAACTCCGCTTGTATTCAAAAGCGGAATTCTTAATGAAAAACGAAAATCAACTTTCAGCAAAAGAAGGTTTTTTGTAAAAAGGGGGGGGGCAGGGGGTGAAGAACAGGGTTGATTGGGATTTGTTTATTTATTTTTCTATTTGTTTATTTACTTATTCGTCCATATTCATTTATTTTTATGTTGGTGTTAGGAAATGGAGTTGGTAGGGTGAGGGGTTATATACTGGCGTTGCTCGGGATTCAAGAAATCGACGATTTTTTCACACTCACATATTTTTTATTGTCATCGAACTCGTTAACATGATCGATTTTTAAATCAAATCGACTGATTGCCTGCTCTGATTGGGGACCCACCGCAATTATCAGCTTCGTTTCTTTCCTCGCTAAAATCTTTGAATCATTAAGCAACTAAACGCTCGTCGTCCACAACCTCGTAAACACTAAAACCCCGTTCTATTAAAGATCAGGAATTTACAAGGTATGGTATGAAGGTGTTCTCATAAAAATGAAATGTTATAGTATTATTGGACAGACACTTAATATAATCAGATGCTTCTTAGACAAGATAAAAATCCGTGGCCCTACATGAAAACAACGAGGCATATGTACCTCAACGATCGATCATTGTTCCTGACATTCATACATGATATTCCTCGTGAAACTGTGTCCGAGTTGAGTTTATGTGCTGACGACAGACATGTCTACTTATATATATGTAGGGCTACCGCTCTACCTTCTCCTGTTTTGTCCAGTGAATGGTATATACGTTCAGAGATTACAGTTAGGATATTTTCTGTGAAGCGGGCTTGCCTAAATCCATATTGATTGTCGGTCGGGAGTTTAGCAGCTGTAAGGTGATAGACTAGAGCTTGATTAATTAAGGAGTCAAATATTTTGGCGAAAAGCGGGAGAAGGCTAATGGGGCGATAATTTAATGGGTCAGTTCTTTTGCCAGAATTCTTGAAAACTGGTACCACAGAATCGGTTTTCCAGCAGTCAGGAAAGCAAGATTGGTTGAGGCATTTGTTGTAAAGTTTTGAGATAACTGAAGCAACCTCAGCAGAGCATTTTTTTAACAGCACAGCCGGGATGAGATCGGGTCCACATACTTTTGAGGTGTCTAAGTTTTTTATAATAGCATATACCTGAGAAGAAGTTATTTTAAAATTATCTAGTACTGCGCTAGTCCGCAAAGGAAAGTCAGGGAAGGAATTGTGTGTCGGGTCCAATGTGGAGTTAGAGGCAAACCGACAGGCAAGCAGATTAGTGTTCTCGGTTGGCGTGGAAACAACCTTATGATTGTTTGATAGTGAGGGAATCGTTTATTGCCCATTATTTACTACATTTTTCAAAAATCACGGGTTCCTCATTTCTGTGCTTCGATGCGTCTTCTGGTGGTTTCAGTGTAATCTGTCTTTGCTGTCGCTATTTCTCTCTTACAATTACTTTTAACTTCTATGTACTTCTGTCTGTTTGAAGTAGACTTATGTCGGTTAAATCTACAGTATGCATGCTGCCTTTGAGCAATGGCAGCTGCATAAGTAGAAGTAAACCATTGGGGAGTGAGGGTTGCTTTAGAATTTCCGTGTAGAAACAGGGTGCTTCAATTGCAGTTTTGAACCATTCAATGGTCTCATTTGCGAACTGTTCAGCTGGAAGAGAAAATATATTTCCCCATGGAGTATCTCTGCTGAGTTCCCTGATGGCTTCCCAGACAGCTTTTTTTTAATACCTCTCTCTCTCTCTTTCTCTCTCTCTCTTTATATATATATATATATATATATATATATATATATATATATATATATATATATATATATATACGTAGTTTTTGCTGTTGATTTTTTAAACGATATTAAGATTAGCGTCTTCATCTTGAAGATCGGATGTTTTTTTGTTTTTTTTAATAATATTTTTATTTATTCATTTATTTTTAAAACAGTAATCTAGGTACATTTATTATAAATAGTTTATCATTATAGTTATATCATTTTATTATATATATATTATTTATATTATTTTATTATATATATATTTCATTTATATTATTTTATTTTTTTATTTTTTTTAATTTATTTTTTTTACACAGTGATCACCACTTATCAAGGCCCGGAAGCCACTCAGGGATAAGGGTTATTGCAAGTACATAAAGTTAGTGAGGAGATTTGCTGAAGTGTTTACTTAAGGGGGCGGTTCATTAGGAATTTGTTAACATTGGACTTGAAGATATCCAAATTGTAGTCCGGAGGGAAGCAGGCAGACGGAACAGAGTTCCACAGGCGTGCAGTTCTAAGAAAGAAGCTTTGTTCATGGAATACGCGTTTTGATTTAGGCACAGATATAGAGTGGGGGAAATTTTTCACAGTGGATTCAGCTAGACGGGTGTTTCTCGTGAAAGATTGGCGAGGGGGGACCAGAGACCGGAGTTCAGACGAGCATCTGCCATGGAAATAACGATAAAACAAGGACAGGCTCGCAACGTCTCTTCTGTGGAAGAGAGGTTGCAGGGTAGAGAAAAGGGTATCCCCCACTAAGCCACGAAGTCTATTTTGTACTCTGTCAAGGCAGGATAGGCTGTTTTTAGCAGCTCCTGCCCAGATATGGCAACAGTATTCCATCCTTGGACGTACTTGGCTTTTATATAGATAGAGAATTGCATCAGTAGTGAGATATCTTCTGGAGCGGTAGAAGGATCCCACCGTCTTTCATATTATATCTATTATGTACATTTTATTTATATTATTTTATTATATCTATTATGTACATTTTATTTATATTATTTTATTATATATATTATGTACATTTTATTTATATTATGTTATTATATATATATATATTATTATTATTATATATATTATTATTATTTAAAAAAAAAAGAGTAAGCGTCTTTAATATATGTCGGTTGGAGTGTGTTTACATTTGACTCGTCGTCGATTTTATTTGTGAAATAATGTGTGAAATTGTCCACATCATCATTTTCTAATTCAAAATGTGATAGTCTTATAGCGAAAGAACAAGATGTAAATTCGTGCCATTTTCTTTTTGTTCATTTCCATGTGTGTGTGGGATGGAGAGGGCTCCCGTGGGCCGTGGTGAGGGCAGCCCCTCTGGGAGAAGCGGATCTCTAATTAAAGAAATAAACAACAAAGCGGGAGGCCAGTACCCGCATTAAGCTGGTCTGCAGTTTGACTTGTTGCTAGCTATCTTGCTCTGACTTTTTGCTGGATGTCAACATTTTGAACCGAGAGAGAGATTTAGCTGTAACATTGTCTTTGTATAGATACTCCCTCAGGCATTTGTCTATTAAAAAAAAAAGTCCTGTGGCGGAAAAAAAAAGCTGTGACGTGTGTACGCTTGAAATGCTGGATGCATGTAACAATTAATCTGCCATCATTATATGTATCTATGCATATATATGTGTATGTATATTTATATATGTATGTGTGTGTATATTTATCTATGTACATGTGTGTTTATATGTATTTATATCTATGTGTATATGTATGTATATGTGTCTGTGTGTATATAAGTTTGTGTGTGTATGTATATACATTTATATATGTTTGTATGCAATGTATGTGTGTATATGCATATATGTGTATGTGTATGTATGCATGTGTGTATGTCTATGTATGTGTATATGTGCATGTATGTGTGTATGTGTGTGAATGCATATATATGTATGTGTATATATATGTAGGTAAGTGTATGTATATATATGTGCATATGTGTACGTATATGTATGTGTATGTGTATGTATTTTATATGTTTGTGTATATGTGGATGTATATGTATGTATATGTGTATGCATGCATGTGGGTATGTATATGTATGTTTATGTATTATGCCTTGTGTATGTATATGGGTATATATGAGCGTATGCTTATAGACATGTATGTATGTATATATGCATGTATATATTTATATGTATACCAATGACCGTCGTGTATGTTTGCATGTGTGTATGTATGTATATGTATGTGTGCGTAATGTGTATTGTGTATGTACGCATGTATATATGTGTGTGATATATGTACATGTGTATGTGTGCGTGCGTGTATATATATACATATATATATACATATACATATATATATGTATATATATATATATATATATATATATATATATATATATATATATATATATGTATACCAATGACCGTCTTTAGTGTCATGTCTGCTTGTGCATGTGAATTCGCCGGCAGGACTATATGTCATTTTTGGGCTCATGAACTTTTAGTGTCTGAGGGAGTGGCACTCGTCTGACAATACGTTGCAATCATCATATATTTTATTTATATTATTTTATTATATATAATATATACATTTTATTTATATTATTTTATCATATATATTTTATACAATTTATTTATTATTTTATTATATATAGTGATGTATGTGACCTTTTTGATTGATGTGTAAAATTGCGGATAGTCTGGCAAATGCCATAAAAATGCTAATTTCGTACAAGTCAATTTTCAAAACTATGAAAAGGTTTTAATCAATTTCTTATTCAAACCGGTTATTTTTTCATTTCTGCACGTCATCTATTGAATCAGAAAAAAAAATATAATAAAGTGAATCATGTTTTTAAAAATGAAACGCAATATTTCTGGGTGTGTCGATTTTATTATTTTATTTTTTTTACTTACGTTCACACAAAACAAAGCAATGAATTCAATTATTTACGAAGGCGCATTTTTACCAAAATGCGAACAGGGAATAATTTTCCCTTTAACCTATCGCTAAAACCAAAACAAACATTTAAGTAAATCGCGATATATCCAGACAGCTGGCGAGATGGGTCAGAGGTAAATGGCTTCGGCTCATTACCGTGGGGTCCCGATTTCGAATCTCACTAGATTCAGCCACTCTGATGAGTCGTAGACGACGAAACACGTGTCAGTGGATAATTATATTTTAAAAATAATATACATTCCACTCCCCATGTGGGTGTACCAAGTTGGTTAAAGGGAAAATTATTCCCAGCTCGCATTTAGGTAAAAATGCGCCTTCGTAAATAATGGAATCATTCAAAACATATCGCTAAAACATAAACAAACATACCATCAGGGTATGGACGATTAAATTGGAAATAAAAAGATATCGGAAACTTATAGCGTAAAACACAAGGTTATTGGATCTCCTAATTTATTCCTCGTTTCTAAAGCAATAGCTTTCGACATATGCTGAATAACTCACATTTAGAATATATATATATATATATATATATATATATATATATATATATATATATATATGCATACATATATAAATTTACACTTTATATATATATATATATATATATATATATATATATATATATATATATATTGTAAATTTATCTACATTGAAATAAGCTTTATAGGAAGCAATATTGATGAAGCCACTTTTAGTTTATACATATATATATACCTATTTACTATGCCTCCCCACGGGACAGAGTTAGACACCAGGGTCGTTTTTTAACGTGGAGAAAAGGTACAAAAATAAAAATTGTCTCAGTCGTGAAGGATTTCTCCTCCAACGAAAGAGAACAAGAAATAGAAGTGCAGCATCTGAAGAACAGATACTACACTTTGATCTTGTCCCGAAGGCCAAGATATATATATATATATATATATATATATATATATATTAAATTGTAATTCAATGAATTTCAAAAAAACTCTCATTGAAATGAAATGAAGTGGTTGAGTTTCATATCAAAGAATTATTCTAAGCAAGACAAAGAATGTTTTAGAAAGTAAATCTCCTTAACCTATAGGGTTTCGATGTCTACCATCTCATCAGAGGAGTGAAAATATTAGCAAATAGTTATAAAGGTATGCACCCTATTTGCTAAAGTCAGTGAGACATGGAAAGTCCAAGTGAAAATAATACATTTATCAGAAGTCCTGTAGCAGGAGTATTTGTAGAAAAAGGATATGAATGTTTTTGTTGATCCAACTTGCTTGGTAAAATCCATATTATACGTTCTTTACATCCGTTTGGTAATAATTTCCAAGCTATATACTGGTTTGACTTTAGCAAATAGGGTTCATACCTTTATAACTATTTGCTAATATTTTCACTCCTCTGATGAGATGGTAGACATCGAAACCCTATAGGTTAAGAAGATTAATTTTCTAAAACATTCTTTGTCTTGCTTAGAATAATAAAAATTCTGTGATATGAAACTCAACCACTTCATTTCATTTCAATGAGATTTTTTTGAAATTCATTGAAATACAATTTAATTTATTTGCTCTATCTTGCATATCGAGCAATTTTTGTTTCGATGGGATAACTTATAGAATACTACTGCCAGTAATATTTTGTAAACCTACAATCTCACGTTTACATAACCACTGATTGTTAAATAAAAACTATTCCGAAGTATATATATATATATATATATATATATATATATATATATATATATATATATATATATCAAAACTGGTAATTAATAAAAACCTGAAGAAAGTGCTCAATACGATTGCAGGTGTACATGTATGTTACATGTGTATCGAAACAGATAAAACGGTAATAAAAAATAAAAGACATATATATATATATATATATATATATATATATATATATATATATATATATCAAGGCTGGAACGAGTAAATCAGTAACTCGAAAAATCGGAATTTTAAGCTCGATCTACATCTGATGTGCTAACTATAATTAATATAACAAAAGATTAGTGAATATCTTGACTTATAATTCGTTTCTAAAGCAATAGCTCTTGAGATATCAAATGCTTTTTATAGAAATGACAGAAACGTCTACTTCACAAGATTTTCACCTACACAATAGCTGAACATGTCTTCTATGTTATTAAAACCTTTTATGTCTGATAGATTTATAATGGTATAATGGTCGATGGGCAAAATTCAGAAGCTTATGGTATCAACGTTGACGTCTCTCATGGTTCCATGGTTGAGATATCAAATTGTTTTAACACAGGGTATGACAGAAAGGTTCACTTCACAAGACATGTTCTCTCACTTGTAAAATCCTTTCTGTCTGATAGATTTATAAGAATAGTT
>NC_136527.1:80837650-80862650 GCF_053919585.1 Euprymna scolopes | reverse complement strand
CTATCGTCATGACCATTGAGGAATCATACCATTTTTTAAACGCTTCTCTCAATTTTAAAAATAAAAGATAAAAATAAAAATAGATAAAAATAAAAGAAATAACAAAAAAAAAACATGTTGCATGCGTGGGATTTGTTTTATCTGGGGTGGAGAAGGCTCCAGAAAGCCATGGTGAAGGAAGTCTCTCTAGGAGAAGCAAATCTCTGATCTAAAAAAACAAAGCGGAAGACCAGTGCCCGCATTAAGCTGGTTTGCAGTTTGATTTGTTGCTGGCTATCTTGCTCCTGCTTGTTGCTGGATATCAACATTTTGAACCGAGAGAGAGAGAGAGAGAGAGAGAGAGAGAGAGACTAGCTGTCGTACAAAGCTAAATCTCTGGAATAACATCTTTGTACAAATACTTCCTCAGACATTTGTCAAAAAAAAAGTCCTATTGGCGATGGATGTCCATATAAACAGGAACAGAAGATATTATGCTAAACGACACCCACTCCAGCTCTGTTGCTGGAATGTGAGAACACTTATTGACAATGGTAAAAGACTAGAACGGAAGACTGCAATTTTGACTAAGGAATTGCAAAGATACAATATAGACATTGCTGCACTCTCTGAGACACGTTTCGCAGGTGAGGATCAACTGGTTGAGCGCGAGTCGGGCTACACGATCTTCTGGTCTGGTAGAGCTGAAAAGGAGAGGCGTGAGGCTGGTGTTGGTTTTGCAGTTAAGAACTCCTTAATTGACAAGATCGAACAGCCAGTAGCCATAAATGACCTGGTTCCATCCCCAATCTAAACATGGCAATTTGCTTGATTACATACTGTGTAGACGTGGTGATTTTGGAAATTTTTACAAAGTTAGAGTAATGCGTGGTGCTGACTGTGGTACTGATCATTTAATGGTCAGAGCTAAACTGAGAATTACAGTTCGCAAAAAAAGCCGTTTCCAAATTGAAGGATCCAGTCGTACGAAGTTCCTTGAAATCTGCTTTCAACCAGGTGGATTTCTCAGATTGTGACTGGGAGACAGTAAGAGATACAATATACCAAAAAGGTGTTGAAGTTCTTGGATTAAAGGTTCCCAGACATAGAGATTGGTTTGCTGATAATTTCGATCAAATTAAGCCTCAAATTGATAGAAAGCGGAAAGCTGATTTGAAACTTCTCAACTCTTCACCTCTGAACGAGCCAGCGCTCGCTGCCCACTTTTCTTCTGTTCGGAGTGAGGTTCAGTGTTGTGTGCGCCAAATAAAAAACAAATGGTGGTCTAACCTCTCCAGGGAGATACAGACTGCCTACGATCATAGAGATATCAAGACATTCTACACTTTGCTTCATCAGGCTTATGGTCCGAAATCCTCTTCAACTACACCACTCCTGGCGAAGGACGGGAAAACCTTGCTGAAAACCTCAGATGAAATTAAGCATCGATGGCATGAACACTTTCATGATCTTTTTCATAACCCATCCAATGTTGCTGCAATAGAAAGTATCCCTCAATGTTCCTTTTGTCCGGAACTTGATGTTGAACCGACTCTTGTGGAAACAGTTGACTGCATAAAACAGATAAACTCGAACAAAGCCCCTGGGCTCGATGGCATCCCTGTTGAGCTGCTGATACATGGTGGTGTCAATGTACATTGTGTGGTCCACTCTTTGATACTGTCAGTATGGCAGGGTGACCCGGTTGCCCAAGATTGGGTAGATGCCATCTTGGTTATGTTGTACAAAGGAAAGGGTACAAGATCTGATTGTGGAAATTATCGAGGTATCTTGCTGCTGAGTGCGGTTGGAAAGATATTTGCACGGCTCTTGCTAAATCGATTGGAAAAGTATGTGTGTCCTAATATCCTTCCGGAATCCCAGTCTGGTTTTAGAGGTGGGCGAGGAACTGTGGATATGATGTTTTCTGCTAGACAGCTCTTAGAAAAATGTATTGAACAGCGTATGCCTCTTTGCCAGGTGTTTGTGGACTTAACCAAGGCGTTTGACACAGTCAACCGTGAGGCTCTCTGGAAAGTGCTGGAAAAATTTGGCTGTACACCTGCTTTTACAGACAAGTTCAAGCAACTTCATCATAGTATGAAAGGTCGCGTCAACTTCAATGGTCAGCTTTCGGAAGAATTCCCCATTGATAATGGTGTGAAGCAGGGTGATATAGCTGCACCAACATTGTTTTCGCTCTATTTGACTGCTGTGCTCTGGTATGGTTTCCACGATTGTGATATGGGTGTTTATATTAGATTCCGAACGACTGGAAAGGTGTTCAACCTCAGAAGAGTCCAAGCCAAAACACTTGTTAGTGATGGACTTGTTAGGGAACTGTTGTATGCTGATGATGCTGACCTGGTAACACACTCCCCAGTAGATATGCAACTAGTGATGGACCTCTTTACAAATGCTTGTACCTGCTTCGGACTGATAATTAGCATTAAGAAAACTAAAGTCATGTACACTCCCGCTCCCAATTATCTGTATGTGGAACCTGATATATTCGTCTGTGGAAAGCGCCTTGAAGTCGTAAAAATTTTGTCTACCTTGGGAGTGCCTTATCAAATGATGGCACTCTTAATGCGGAAATAAGACAGAGAATCAGCAAGGCATCTAATGCTTTTGGAAGGCTACAAGATAGAGTCTGGTCTGACAGTGATCTGACTCTGACAACTAAATATCAGTATATCAAGCATGTGTAGTACCATCCCTATTCTACGCATCTGAACTTGGACCTTGTACCGGTCACACATAGAATTGCTCGAGAGGTTCCATCAGCACTGCCTTAGACACATTCTTGGTTTAAAGTGGTATAGCTTTGTCCCTGATACATATGTCTTAAAAAAGGCCAAAACAACCAGTATTGCTACCATTGTTATTAAGAACCAGTTGCGTTGTGCGGGTCATCTCATCCGGTTTGAAGACTATCGTCTCCCAAAACAATTGTTATATGGTGAACTCTTTCTTGGAAAAAGACCCCAGCACAAGCCCAAAAAACGTTTTCATGATAGCATCAAGGAGAGTCTGGTGAGCTTTCATATTCCTGTTGACAGTGGGGAGTCCCTAGCGTATGATCGCAAGCAGTGGAGGACACTGATATACAGGGGTGCAGAACACTATGAAGCAGCCAAAATAGACCGAGAGAAGCTCAAGAGAGCATGTAGGAAATGCCCAACCTTGCCGCCCAACCATGGAGATCTCTGGATCTGTAAGGTGTGTGATCGGGCTCTGTTGTCGAAGGCAGGTTTGTTAATCACATGAAATCCCATGATAATACAGGTTCCGCTGCTGTTAGTCTCATACAAATCAGTGAGCGTTTTCAGTGTCATGTCTGCTTGAGGGTGTGCAAGTCGCTGGCAGGGCTAAAAAGTCATATTTGGGCACATGGACTTTTAGTGACTGAGGGAGTGGCTCTCGTCTGACAAGACGTTGCAATCATCATATATATATATATATAAATCATATATATGAATATATATACACAAATATATATGTATATATATATATATATATATATATATATATATATATATATATATATATATATATATATATAAAGTAATGCTAAAACAAAGATAGGCTTGCACCGTCTCTTCTGTGGGAGAGGGGTTGCAGAGAAGAGAAAAGGGCACCCCACTAAGCCACGAAGTCTATTTTGTACTCTGTCAAGGCAGGATAGGCTGTTTTTAGAAGTTCCTGCCCAGATATGGCAGCAGTATTCCATCCTTAGACGTACTTGGCTTTTATATAGATAGAGAATTGCATCAGTAGTGAGATATCTTCTGGAGCGGAAGAAGGATCCCACCATCTTTCCAGCGACCTTGGCAACAGACTTGATGTACGTGTTCCATTTCAGATCAGGAGTAAAGGTCCAGCCCAGAAGCTTGTCAAAACATGGGGCTTCTCCTAGACAAGAGTCATCCATTTCAATTGATGCCAGATGGGTATCAGAGCGTTGATGATGTAAAGATAGGAGTTTGGTTTTAGATGCATTAAAGGTAACCAGCTACGTCTTCCCCCACTGAACCACGCATTCGAGATCAGATGAGAGAGAATCAGAGAGCTTTGCCATTTGTCATTTACAGCCTTTGATGTGTTGCTGTAGATGGTCGTGTCATCAGCTTAGATATCAACGAATTATTTAAGTATGTGTTTAGAGAGATCATTGATGTAGATCAGGAAAAGAGTTGGGCCCAGGATGGACCCTTGAGGAACTCCAGCATTAATACTGCAGGTCTCTGATTTTATGTCACTACTAGCATTTTTCTTTCCTTTTCTCAAGTGAAACCAAAATTGAATCCGAAAGGATTTTTCCATTATATCAAAAAAGTGTTTAAAATGTTTTTGACTCCTAATGGGGGTAGTTAGTTATTTGCCGCCCACCTGCCATGACAAAAGATATAAGCCGAACGCCAGACAAAAAGGCTACGAAAATTCTCTCACCTGTGCATTGTGACCTAGCAGGTCCGATCAGCCCGATGGTGAGAAATAACCTAAGGTACGTTTTGAACTTTATTGATGATTTTTCCGGTTTAATTATGGTTTATTTTCTAAAAAAAACAAATCCGACACTATCCTCGCCACTAAGAAATATTTATCTGATGTTGCCCCGTACGGTTCAGTAAAATGTATTCGCTCAGACAATGGGACTGAATTTACTAGTAAAGACTATGAACTTGTATTAATTAACTACCGTATTAAACATAAGAAATCAGCGCCGTATTTCCCAGCTCCAAATGCCATAAAAAGGGTTAGATGTGTAAAATTTAATGATACATTAAATTTAAAAAATGGCGATCCAGTGAATGAAAAACGTAAAATATTACCTAGCATCTTAATCGATCACAATGAAAATATTAATAACGACGACAATTACAGTAGATCTTCTGACAAAAATATTAACCAGACACGTCAGTACCCAATAAGGGAGCGAAAAGGGCCAGACTTCTTACAAATTGAAAATATACAAGATTACGCCGTGGATTAGTTATTCGTTGAACAGCGCACCGGAAAGTTATAATGAGGCGATTAATTCAGAGAATCACGAAGAATGGGAACAAGCTATGGTATCCGAATTGAAAGCTTTATCTGAAAATAACACATACGAAATAGTGGCAAAACCAACAGATAAAAATATAATTTCTTCACGCTGGGTTTTTTCCACAAAAATCACAGCTTCTGGCAGTGAAACTTTTAAAGCAAGATTTGTAGCGAAAGGTTTTTCACAAATTTCTGGAGTGGAATATTTTACAACATTTTCACCAATGACAAATTTAACGACAATTAGAATTTTATTACAACTTGCCGCTCAATACAATTTTAAAAAGACATCAAATGGATGTAAAAAAATGCTTATTTAAATGCTCCGATTGACTGTGAAATCTACATTTACCCTCCAGAGGGATTTAAAATGAAAAATAAAAATTGGGTGTGGAAATTAAATAAATCGTTATATGGATTAAAACAAAGTGCACACAATTGGAATTTAACACTCCATAATTATTTAATAGAACAGTGGTTGATGGACAAAAAGTAGTGGTTGATGGACAAAAATCATTAAATCACTTCTCTCTGATAGGCTCATAAGAGTAGTAAGTAGTAGTAGGCAGTTTTTGAGGGAATCAGACTTTTTAAATAATATAGTCGGCCATTTTCTTTAATGTCAAATACAGTCCCATTGGGGTATATCAATTTTGATGTATTTTGGCCAAATTGTATATTCCCGCCTTGTTTAATTGCAGCCTGCGCGGAAAATATGTCTTGCTTAAATGTAGGTATGAACAGAGCATTTTTTAGAATACAGTTACAGATTTCGCCTTTATTATTTTTTAGGGATATTTTAGCATCGCCTCTTTTCAAGACTATATCATTTATTTGACTACCGTCGGCAAGTTCGACAAAATGACTTGAGAATTAGTTTGAATTAAAATTAATAAAATCAGATTCCTTGGTGATAAGGTGCGCTGTAGCACCACAGTCTACAAGGAGATTTTTACCGTTTGTGGTATTGTCAAAGTTACATGTGAATAGAAATGTATGTTCTTCCTCAAAGTTCTCAACGTTTTTTACGGAGTCCATTTTAGAGCGTTTATATCGACATTGGAAACTTTTGTGGTTTGGTCGTTCACAATTATAGCAGATAATTTTATTCTTTTTCTTGGGAAAATTACTTTTGGAGACGTTACGGTGAGTTGCGTAATTTGGTGGTGTCTGCTTTCGAGAAGCATTTTCGAACTTCATAATATTGCTGGAGTTATTATTGTCCACGAGCATACGATTAGTCTCTTCGTAACTGCGCAATGCCACTTTAATTCGCTGAAATTTATGGGTTTGTCTTTCTGAGTTATAACAGTTGTAAATGGGTTAAAACCGTCTGGAAGTCCCTTGAGGGTTATTGTTATCAACAAGCTATCGCTTATTATTTAACCTGAGAGTTTTAAGGCATTTGCGGTTGTTTCTGCCCTTATAACATAGTCGGTAATCGTTTCATCCTCGTTACGTTTCAGAGACGTTAGTTCTGTATATAGGGATATTATTTTCGGTTTCCCTTTTGATAAATAATGTTCTCTTAATATGTTCAATGCTTTCCTCCCATCATCCAATGCGTCTCTTATAATCAGAGGCAGACTTCTATCGTCTATGCATTGAATCAGTTCAGCAAAAACAGTCGTGTTCTTTTCGAGAAATTCAGGGTCGTTAGGATTCTCTGTTGGAGATTGTATCACTTTATGTAGTTTTCGAATCCTTAGATATCCCAGAAATTTTTAGGATTCTTTTGTCGTGTTAGGGTTAGGATTATTTTGTCGTGTACGTCATTTCGTGCGCTTGCTATTGTTATCTTTGTTATTATTGTTGTTATTATTGTTATTTTTGTTATTATTGTTGTTATTATTGTTATTATTGTTGTTATTATTGTTATCTTTGTTATTATTGTTGTTATTATTGTTATTTTTGTTATTATTGTTGTTATTATTGTTATCTCCTCTTGTTAAATTTGTTATTTCTTTTCTTTCTCTCCCTCGTCGCTAACTACTAGTACCATTTTTTTGTTAGTACGGCACGATTGTTACCGCCGGCCATGGCATCCGCCAGCTGTGCGCCGCCGGATCCTTCTAAAGGAAAGATAGACAACGAAAAGGAAGGCTGGAAGAAGCCCCCTGTGATTAAAATCGACCTCGAGACTTGCTTGACTGAAGCTAAGAAATGCACGGAACGTATACGTGCCCCAAAAAACAGTCAACACCCAGGAACCCCAAAAAGTAAAATATTAACCCACTTACAACCGGAAGCACAGATCGGGTCAAAAATAGCAGATGCAGAGGAGAAACCCAAAGACCGAACACCAAAATTATCACCGGACGACAAGCAGCCCCCCCCCAAGGACGAATTGAAGCTCGTTCCACCAAAAAAGTCGCCTCCTAAATCATATGCACGTTTCCTCACAAAGAAGGAAAAACTAGAAATAAGGACAAGCAAAGACCCGGGAGGTAACAAATTTAAAGAACTTTTAAAACTCAAAGATAGCTTGGATGAGAAACGTGAATCCCAAAAAACCGTCCCCTTCCCCGAATCTCTGTTCCCGGAAAAACCCATCCCCATCCCAAAAGGAAAAACGTTCGCCAAAAAAAGCCCCAATCCCATTAAACACCGCACTCCCGATACCCACGTAAGGGGGTTACCTGGCTAGTTAAGAACACTCTTGATGCATCACGTGACCCTATTTATGCAGATCCAGAGGGAAGATTGCTCGTTCTGGATGTTACTGTAAAGGATGTGGCATTTCGTTTTATTAGGGTTTATGCACCCAATAACCGTACTGAGCTAGTTTCCTTTTTTTCGGCGAATCGAGCCTTTCATGAATTCGTCTCGCCGGTTAGTTTTAGCGGGAGACTGGAACGCGGTCCTGGATCACGAGTTAGATCGTGGGGTTAATACCACAAGGGATACTAATCAGAACCGGGATGCTAAAGCGTTTCAAGACTTTGTCGACAAGTTTAATCTTGTCGATAAATTCCGAAACGAAAAACCTGGGGACTTAGCATGGACTTGGACAGGTAGACGCGGCTCCGATCCGGTGCAACTTTCGAGTTACATCGATCGGTTCTTAATTAGGAGAGTCGACCCTAACCCCAACCCTAACCCAAGGGCTTTTAGAATGTCCAAGTTTTCATAATATAGTGTATTCAGACCATAGACTTGTCCGGGTTCGAGTAAACTTAGATAGTGTTAAACCTAGTTACTAGAAGTTCAACACATCGTTGTTCGATGTAAAGGACTTCCGGGAACAGCTTCTACTAACAATACAGAAGGAATTGACGGGGGCTATTATCGGGAATAAGTGGTGGGGTAACCTACAAAAAGTCATTAGGTCCTTCGCTGCTGATTTTAGTCGCCGGCTCAACCTTAGTTCTAGAGCAGCGAAAGCGGCATTAGAAGATAGATTAGAAAGGGCGGTGGAGGAGGGGGATAGTGCTAGTTATACTATAGTTAAGGCTGAACTGGACTCCTTGGATAACAGGGAGGACCAGGGATTACTAGTTAGGGCTAGGTTAAAAAGAGCACCAAACGAGGCAACAAATATGGCTGCGTCATTGCGTGCGGAGGAGTTTCGATGTTCTGCTGATTGACACATCGCCAGTGTCACATTGCCGGACGGAGGAATCGTAACTTCGAACGACGGAATCTTGGAGGTTTTTCGAACTCATTTTCAAGAACTTTATACCAAGGAGCCCGGTCTGACTATTGAACAGTTTGACACCTATTTAGCCGACTTTTCTTGCCTTGGAATGGGTGCATACCTCAGTACTTTACCAGGGGGATCATTAAATTGTTACGCAAAGTTAAAAAGGTAGGGGATGGGATAGGTAATTTCTGGCCCTTAACGATGTTTAACACAGAGTTAAAGATTTTGGCCAAGATCTTAGCAAATCGTCTGCAGATTGTCTTACACCGTCTAATAAGTCCCGAACAGACTTGTTCTGTTAAGGGCCGGACGATTTAAGATAATTTGCACACGATACGCTTGATCGTAGAAAAAGTCGACACAGAAGCCGCGCTGATCAATTTATATCAGTCCAAATCATTCGACAGAGTAGACCATCGTTATATAGAGGCTGTTCTTCGCTCGGCTGGGTTTGGTGCCCAGTTTCACTCTTGGAGTCGCCTCTTGTATGCCAACCCTGGTGCTATGGTTGAAGTGAATGGGGCGAGGTCGAAACCCTTCATGTTAACAAGATCAATCCGTCAAGGTTGTCCGTTATCCCCAATGCTGTATGGTATGTGCTGGCGCTTGGGCCATATTTGCGCCAGCTTCGGGTGAATCCGGTCCTTCGCTGGATTACTTTGCCAGGTGGCTCTACCCCGGTAAAGTATACCGCTTATGCTAACGACGTGACTGTGCTTGTAATGAGCAGTGCCGAGATTAGAGTCGTCGACATAGAAACAAGTCGGTATGCCAAGGTCACAGGGGCCATAATTAACTACGGTAAGTCTATTGGCTTACGTATCGGTGCCTGGAGGGATATGCCCCTTCAGGGACCCTTTGGTTGGACTGATGGGCCATGCAAGTTACTCGGCGTCTGGCTTGGCCCTGGTCTTCAGCTGGAGAAAAATTGTTCGGAGGTATTGGAAGCGGTCAAGGTCGCATCACATTTGTGGGCCTTGAGAAACCTGTCTTTGAGGGGTCGGGCAGAGGTATGCAATTCTTATATCTACCCCCTAATCCTATACCGGCTATCAGTACTTCCACTCCCGGAAGCAACGCTAGTTGATCTGGTGCGTGCTCTTTTCGCGTTCTTATGGTGCGGAAAGTAAGCCATGGTTACCCGGTAGGTCTGTTACCTGCATCCGTCTGAAGGCCTAGTGTGGAAATACGTAGACACACTCTTAGGCTGATATACCTGGATCGAATGTGTGCACCTAGTGAGGGAAACGGTGTCTTCTGGATAGAAGACACTAAGAAAGCTTTTCAGGCTTTGGAGAGTGTGCATTCGACTGAGGGGGGCACACAAGTTGCCCCGAAACGAGTGCCGTTTCTATCGCGAGTGTCGGCAGGCCTTGAGATTTCTTCTACGGGTTAAAGAAAGCCTCTCTGAGACCCAGCACTTGTCTCGCAAGGCGCTATATCGGGCCTTAGTGAGGGGATCCGTTAGAGATGAAAAGATTGAGGAGTTCTGTTTTATGAAGGAGGAGCGCCGCTTAATATGGCCTTGGGAGCCTGGGTCGAGTTGCTTCGATAATTACAAGGCATCACTCACCTGGCTGGTAATACGAAATGCACTCTGGGTCGGCAAAAGACTCTACGCAGCGGGTTTTACGGAGATACCTAATTGTGTCCGATGCGGAGATTGGGAGGAACACCTTGATCATGCTTTCTTCAACTGCGCCATCGTTCGACCGTTGTGTGAGTTAGTTGAAGGCTTCACGGTTCGCATGCTGAGCGGGCGGTTTTTTGTGCTAGATTCGGTTCCCCCGTGCTGCAACTGGGCATCGACCATGAAGAAAGAAGAACGCTATGTTTTTCTATGTTTGCCAGCTGTTATGAGGCGTGATTTAGACGACGTGACAGAAGGAGGTTTATGGATTACGTATTTTAAATGACAAGGAAATGTTTAAAAATATGGATAGTGTATTTAAAATGAAACGGAACTTTTTCAAAAATATGGATGGTGTATTTAAAATGAAAAGGAAATGTTTAAAAATATGGATGGTGTATTTAAAATGAAAAGAAATGTTTAAAAATACGGATGGTGTATGTAAAATGAAAATGAATGTATAAAAATATGGATGGTGTATTTAAAATGAAAAGAAATGTTTAAAAATATGGATGGTGTATTTAAAATGAAAAGAAATGTTTAAAAATATGGATGGTGTATTTAAAATGAAAAAGAATTGTTTAAAAATATAAATAGCGTATGTAAAATCCAAAGGAAATTTTTAAAATATGGATGGTGTATTTAAAATGAAACAGAAAATGTTTAAACATATAGATTGTGTATTTAAAATGAAACGGAAATGTTTTAAAATATGGATGGTGTATTTAAAATAAAACGGAAAAATTTTAAAAATATGGATAGTGTATTTTAAATGAAAGGTAAATGTTTAAACATATGGATTGTGTATGTAAAATGAAACAAAAAATGTTTGAAAATATGGATTGCGTATTTTAAACGAAACGGAAAATGTTAAAAATATTGATGGTGTATTTATAATACATAGGGAATGTTTAGAAATATGGACTGTGTATTTAAAATAAAAAGAAAATGTTTAAAAATTTTGATGGTGTGTGGTAAAATAAAAAGGAAATGTTTACAAATTTTGATTGTGTGTGGTAAAATAAAAAGGGAAATGTTAAACAATTTTGATGGTGTGCGGTGAAATAAAAAGGAAAATGTTAAAAAATTTTGATGGTGTGTGGTAAAAAAACAGGAAATGTTTCAATATTTTGATCGTGTGTGGTAAAATAAAAAGGGAAATGTTTAAAAATGTTGATGGTGTGTGGTAAACTAAAAAGGAAAAGTTTAAAAATTTAGATGGCGTGTGATAAAATAAAAAGGAAATGTTTAAAAATGTTGATGGTGTGTGGTAAACTAAAAAGGAAAAGTTTAAAAATTTAGATGGCGTGTGATAAAATAAAAAGGAAATGTTTAAAAATTTTCATGGTGTGTGGTAAACTAAAAAGGAAAAGTTTAAAAATTTAGATGGCGTGTGATAAAATAAAAAGGAAATGTTTAAAATTTTTGCTGGTGTGTGGTAAAATAAAAAGGGAAAGTTAAAAATTTTGATGGTGTGTGGTAAAATAAAAAGGGAAATGTTCAAAAATTTTGATGATGTGTGATGAAATAAAAACGAAATGTTTAAAATTTTTGCTGGTGTGTGGTAAAATAAAAAGGGAAATGTTTAAAAATTTGGATGGTGTGTGGTGAAACAAAAAGGAAATGTTTAAAAATATTGATAGTGTGTGGTAAAATAAAAAGGAAATGTTAAAAAAATTTTGATGGCGTGTTGTAAAATAAAAAAGGACATGTTTGAAAATTTTGATGGTGTGTGGTGAAATAAAAAGGGAAATGTTTAAAAATTTTGATGGTATGTGGTAAAACAAAAAGGAAATGTTTCAAAATATTGATGGTGTGTGGTAACATACAAAAAGGAAATGTTTAAAAATATTGATGCTGTGTGCTAAAATAAAAAGGAATTTTTAAAAATTTTAATGGTGTGTGGTAAACTAAAAAGGAAATGTTAAAAAATTTTGATTGTATGTGGAAAAATAAAAAGGGAAATGTTTACAAATTTTGATTGTATGTGGTAAAATAAAAAGAAAATGTTTAAAAATTTTGATGGTGTGTGGTAAAATAAAAAGGAAATGTTTAAAAATTTTGATGGTGTGTGGTAAAATAAAAAGGAAATGTTTAAAAATTTTGATGGTATGTGGTAAAATAAAAAGGGAAATGTTTAAAAATTTTGATGGTGTGTGGTAAAATAAAAAGGGAAATGTTTAAAAATTTTGATGGTATGTGGTAAAATAAAAAGGGAATGTTTAAAAATTTTGATGGTGTGTGGTAAAATAAAAAGGAAATGTTTAAAAATTTTGATGGTATGTGCTAAAATTAAAAGAAAATGTTTAAAAATGTTGATGGTATGTGGTAAAATAAAAAGGAAATGTTTAAAAATTTTGATGGTGTTTGGTAAAATAGAAAGGGAAATGTTTAAAAATATTGATGGTGTGTGGTAAAATAAAAAGGAAATGTTTAAAAATTTTGATGGTGTGTGTAAATTAAAGGGAAATTTTTAAAAATTTTGATGGTGTGTGGTACAATAAAAAGGGAAATGTTTAAAAATTTTGATTGTATGTGGAAAAATAAAAAGGGAAATGTTTAAAAATTTTGATTGTATGTGGTAAAATAAAAAGAAAATGTTTAAAAATGTTGATTGTGTGTGGTAAAATAAAAAGGAAATGTTTAAAAATTTTGATGGTGTGTGGTAAAATAAAAAGGAAATGTTTAAAAATTTTGATGGTATGTGGTAAAATAAATAGGGAAATGTTTAAAAATTTTGATGGTGTGTGGTAAAATAAAAAGGGAAATGTTTAAAAATTTTGATGGTATGTGGTAAAATAAAAAGGGAAATGTTTAAAAATTTTGATGGTGTGTGGTAAAATAAAAAGGAAATGTTTAAAAATTTTGATGGTGTGTGGTAAAATAAAAAGGAAATGTTTAAAAATTTTGATGGTGTGTGGTAAAATAAAAAGGGAAATGTTTAAAAATTTTGATAGTGTGCGGTAAAATCCAAAGGAAATGTTTGAAAATTTGGATAGTGTGTGGTGAAATACAAAGGATATGTTTGAAAATTTTGATGGTGTGTGGTGAAATAAAAAGGAAATGTTTGTAAAATTTTGATGGTGTGTGGTGAAATAAAAAGGAAATGTTTGAAAATTTGGATGGTGTGTGGTGAAATAAAAAGGAAATGTTTAAAAATTTGGATGGTGTGTGGTGAAATAAAAAGGAAATGTTTAAAAATTTTGATGGTGTGTGGTAAAACAAAAAGGAAATGTTTAAAAATTTTGATGGTGTGTGGTAAAATACAAAGGAAATGTTTAAAAATTTTGATGATGTGTGGTGAAATAAAAACGAAATGTTTAAAATTTTTGCTGGTGTGTGGTAAAATAAAAAGGGAAATGTTAAACAATTTTGATGGTGTGCGGTGAAATAAAAAGGAAATGTTTGAAAATTTTGATGGTGTGTGGTAAAAAACAGGAAATTTTTAAATATTTTGATCGTGTGTGGTAAAATAAAAAGGGAAATGTTTGAAAATTTTGATGGTGTGTGGTAAAATAAAAAGGGAAATGTTCAAAAATTTTGATGATGTGTTGTAAAATAAAAAAGAGAAATGTTTAAAAATTTGAATGGTGTGTGGTGAAACAAAAAGGAAATGTTTAAAAATTTTGATAATGTGTGGTAAAATAAAAAGGAAATGTTTCAAAATATTAATGGTGTGTGGTAACATAAAAAAAGGAAATGTGTAAAAATATTGATGGTGTGTGGTAAAATAAAAAGGAAATTTTTAAAAATTTTAATGGTGTGTGGTAAAATAAAAATGAAATGTTTAAAAATTCTGATGGTGTGTGGTAAAATAAAAAGGAAATGTTTAAAAATTTTGATGGTGTGTGGTAAAATAAAAAGGAAATGTTTAAAAATGTTGATGGTATGTTGTAAAATAAAAAGGAAATGTTTGAAAATTTTGATGGTGTGTGGTAAAATAAAAAGGAAATGTTTAAAAATTTTGATGGTGTGTGGTAAAATAAAAAGGAAATGTTTAAAAATGTTGATGGTATGTTGTAAAATAAAAAGGAAATGTTTGAAAATTTTGATGGCGTGTGTAAAATAAAAGGACAATTTTTAAATATTTTGATGGTGTGTGGTAAAATAAAAAGGGAAATGTTTAAAAATGTTGATAGTGTGTGGTAAAATCCAAAGGAAATGTTTGAAAATTTGGATGGTGTGTTGTAAAATAAGAAGGAAATGTTTAAAAATTTTGATGGTGTGTGGTAAAAATACAGGAAATGTTAAAATATTTTGATGGTGTGTGGTAAAATAAAAAGGGAAATGTTAAACAATTTTGAGTGTGTGTGGTAAACTAAAAAGGAAAAGTTTAAAAATTTAGATGGTGTGTGGTAAAATAAAAAGGAAATGTGTAAAAATTTTGATGGTGCGTGGTAAAATAAAAAGGGAAATGTTTAAAAATGTTGATGGTGTGTGGTGAAACAAAAAGGAAATGTTTAAAAATTTTGATTGTGTGTGGTAAAATAAAAAGGAAATGTTTAAAAATATTGATGGTGTGCGGTAAAATAAAAAGGAAATGTTTAAAAATTTTGATGATGTGTGGTAAAATAAAAAGGAAATGTTAAAAAATTGTGATGGTGTGTGGTAAAATAAAAAGGAAATGTTACAAAATTTTGATAATGTGTGGTAAAATAAAAAGGAAATGTTTAAAAATTTTGATGGTGTGTGGTAAAATAAAAAGGAAATGTTAAAAAATTTTGATGGTGTGTGGTAAAATAAAAAGGAAATGTTTAAAAATTTTGATAGTGTGTGGTAAAATAAAAAGGGAAATGTTAAACAATTTTGATGGTGTGTTGTAAAATAAAAAGGAAATGTTTAAAAATTTTAATGGTGTGTGGTAAAATAAAAAGGAAATGTGTAAAAATTTTGATGGTGTGTGGTAAAATAAAAAGGAAATGTTTAAAAATTTTGATGATGTGTGGTAAAATAAAAAGGAAATGTGTAAAAATTTTGATGGTGTGTGGTAAAATAAAAAGGAAATGTTTAAAAATTTTGATGTTGGGGTAAAATAAAAAGGAAATGTTTAAAAATTTTGATGGTGTGTGGTAAAATAAAAAGGAAATGTGTAAAAATTTTGATGGTGTGTGGTAAAATAAAAAGGAAATGTTAAAAAATTTTGATGGTGTGTGGTAAAATAAAAAGAAATGTTTAAAAATTTTGATGGTGTGTGGTAAAATAAAAAGGAAATGTTTGAAAATTTTGATGGTGTGTGGTAAAATAAAAAGAAATGTTTAAAAATTTTGATGGTGTGTGGTAAAATAAAAAGGAAATGTTTGAAAATTTCGATGGTGTGTGGTAAAATAAAAAGGAAATGTTTGAAAATTTCGATGGTGTGTGGTAAAATAAAAAGGAAATGTTTGAAAATTTCGATGGTGTGTGGTAAAATAAAAAGGAAATGTTTGAAAATTTCGATGGTGTGTGGTAAAATAAAAAGGAAATGTTTAAAAATTTTGATGGTGTGTGGTAAAATAAAAAGGAAATGTTTGAAAATTTTTATGGTGTGTGGTAAAATAAAAAGGAAATGTTTAAAAATTTTGATGGTGTGTGGTAAAATAAAAAGGAAATGTTTAAAAATTTTGATGGTGTGTGGTAAAATAAAAAGGAAATGTTTAAAAAATTTGATGGTGTGTGGTAAAATAAAAAGGAAATGTTTAAAAAATTTGATGGTGTGTGGTAAAATAAAAAGAAATGTTTAAAAATTTTGATTGTGTGTGGTAAAATAAAAAGGAAATATTTAAAAATTTTGATGGTGTGTGGTAAAATAAAAAGGAAATGTTTAAAAATATTGATTGTGTGTGGTAAAATAAAAAGGAAATGTTAAAAATTTTGATGGTGTGTGGTAAAATAAAAAGAAATGTTTAAAAATGTTGATTATGTGCTAAAATAAAAAGAAATGTTTAAAAATTTTGATTGTGTGTGGTAAAATAAAAAGGAAATGTTTAAAAATTTTGATTTTGTGTGGTGAAATAAAAAAGGAAATGTTTAAATATTTTGATCGTGTGTGGTTAAATTAAAAGGGAAATGTATAAAAATTTTGATGGTTTGTTGTAAAATAAAAAAGAAATGTTTAAAAATGTTGATGGTGTGTGGTAAAATAAAAAGGAAATGTTTGAAAATTTCGATGGTGTGTGGTAAAATAAAAAGGAAATGTTTGAAAATTTCGATGGTGTGTTGTAAAATAAAAAGGAAATGTTTAAAAATTTTGATGGTGTGTGGTAAAATAAAAATGAAATGTTTAAAAAATTTGATGGTGTGTGGTAAAATAAAAAGAAATGTTTAAAAATTTTGATTGTGTGTGGTAAAATAAAAAGGAAATATTTAAAAATTTTGATGGTGTGTGGTAAAATAAAAAGGAAATGTTTAAAAATATTGATTGTGTGTGGTAAAATAAAAAGGAAATGTTTAAAAATTTTGATGGTGTGTGGTAAAATAAAAAGAAATGTTTAAAAATGTTGATT
This sequence comes from Euprymna scolopes, assembly GCF_053919585.1. NCBI lineage: Eukaryota > Metazoa > Mollusca > Cephalopoda > Sepiida > Sepiolidae > Euprymna > Euprymna scolopes. The sequence goes on along the minus strand of NC_136527.1, from coordinate 80,845,867 downwards.
GTGTGCTAAAATAAAAAGAAATGTTTAAAAATGTTGATTGTGTGTGGTAAAATAAAAAGGAAATGTTTAAAAATTTTGATTTTGTGTGGTGAATTAAAAAAGGAAATGTTTAAATATTTTGATCGTGTGTGGTTAAATTAAAAGGGAAATGTATAAAAATTTTGATGGTTTGTTGTAAAATAAAAAAGAAATGTTTAAAAATTTTGATGGTGTGTGGTAAAATAAAAAGAAATGTTTTAAAATTTAGATGGTGTGTGGTAAAATAAAAAGGAAATGTTTAAAAATTTTGATGGTGTGTTGTAAAATAAAAAGGAAATGTTTGAAAATTTGATGGTGTGTGGTAAAATAAAAAGGAAATATTTAAAAATTTTGATTGTGTGTTGTAAAATAAAAAAGAAATGTTTAAAAATTTTGATGGTTTGTTGTAAAATAAAAAAGAAATGTTTAAAAATTTCGATTGTGTGTGGTAAACTAAAAAGGAAATGTTTGAAAATTTTGATGGTGTGTGGTAAAATCAAAAGGAAATTTTAAAAATTTTGATTGTGTGTGGTAAAATAAAAAGGGAAATGTTTAAAAATGTTGATGGTGTGTGGTAAAATAAAAAGGAAATGTTTAAAAATGTTGATTGTGTGTGGTAAAATAAAAAGGAAATGTTTGAAAATTTAGATGGTGTGTTGTAAAATAAAAAGGAAATGTTTAAAAATTTTGATAGTGTGTTGTAAAATAAAAAGGGAAATGTTTAAAAATTTCGATGGTGTGTGGTAAAATAAAAAGAAATGTTTAAAAATTTTGATGGTGTGTTGTAAAATAAAAAGGAAATGTGTAAAAATTTTGATTGTGTGTGGTAAAATAAAAAGGGAAATGTTTAAACATTTTGATGGTGTGTTGTAAAATAAAAAGGAAATGTTTAAAAATTTTGATGGTGTGTGGTAAAATAAAAAGGGAAATGTTTAAACATTTTGATGGTGTGTTGTAAAATAAAAAGGAAATGTTTAAAAATGTTGATGGTGTGTGGTAAAATAAAAAGGAAATGTTTGAAAATTTTGATGGTGTGTGGTAAAATAAAAAGGAAATGTTTGAAAATTTCGATGGTGTGTGGTAAAATAAAAAGGAAATGTTTAAAAATTTTGATGGTGTGTGGTAAAATAAAAAGAAATGTTTAAAAATTTTGATGGTGTGTGGTAAAATAAAAAGAAATGTTTAAAAATTTTGATTGTGTGTGGTAAAATAAAAAGGAAATGTTTGAAAATTTTGATGGTGTGTGGGAAAACAAAAAGAAATGTTTAAAAATTGTGATGGTGTGTGGTAAAATAAAAAGGAAATGTTTGAAAATTTTGATGGTGTGTTGTAAAATAAAAAGGAAATGTTTAAAAATTTTGATGGTGTGTTGTAAAATAAAAAGGAAATGTTTAAAAATTTTGATGGTGTGTGGTAAAATAAAAAGGAAATGTTTAAAAATTTTGATGGTGTGTTGTAAAATAAAAAGGAAATGTTTGAAAATTTTGATGGTGTGTGGTAAAATAAAAAGGAAATGTTTGAAAATTTTGATGGTGTGTGGTAAAATAAAAAGAAATGTTTAAAAATTTTGATTGTGTGTGGTAAAATAAAAAGGAAATGTTTGAAAATTTTGATGGTGTGTGGTAAAATAAAAAGGAAATGTTTGAAAATTTCGATGGTGTGTTGTAAAATAAAGAGGAAATGTTTTAAAATTTTGATGGTGTGTGGTAAAATAAAAAGAAATGTTTTAAAATTTTGATGGTGTGTGGTAAAATAAAAAGAAATGTTTAAAAATTTTGATGGTGTGTGGTAAAATAAAAAGGAAATGTTTGAAAATTTTGATGGTGTGTGGTAAAATAAAAAGAAATGTTTTAAAATTTTGATGGTGTGTGGTAAAATAAAAAGAAATGTTTAAAAATTTTGATTGTGTGTGGTAAAATAAAAAGGAAATGTTTAAAAATTTTGATGGTGTGTGGTAAAATAAAAAGGAAATGTTTAAAAATATTGATGGTGTGCGGTAAAATAAAAAGGAAATGTTTAAAAATTTTGATGATGTGTGGTAAAATAAAAAGGAAATGTTAAAAAATTGTGATGGTGTGTGGTAAAATAAAAAGGAAATGTTACAAAATTTTGATAATGTGTGGTAAAATAAAAAGGAAATGTTTAAAAATTTTGATGGTGTGTGGTAAAATAAAAAGGAAATGTTAAAAAATTTTGATGGTGTGTGGTAAAATAAAAAGGAAATGTTTAAAAATTTTGATAGTGTGTGGTAAAATAAAAAGGGAAATGTTAAACAATTTTGATGGTGTGTTGTAAAATAAAAAGGAAATGTTTAAAAATTTTGATGGTGTGTGGTAAAATAAAAAGGAAATGTGTAAAAATTTTGATGGTGTGTGGTAAAATAAAAAGGAAATGTTTAAAAATTTTGATGATGTGTGGTAAAATAAAAAGGAAATGTGTAAAAATTTTGATGGTGTGTGGTAAAATAAAAAGGAAATGTTTAAAAATTTTGATGTTGGGGTAAAATAAAAAGGAAATGTTTAAAAATTTTGATGGTGTGTGGTAAAATAAAAAGGAAATGTGTAAAAATTTTGATGGTGTGTGGTAAAATAAAAAGGAAATGTTAAAAAATTTTGATGGTGTGTGGTAAAATAAAAAGAAATGTTTAAAAATTTTGATGGTGTGTGGTAAAATAAAAAGGAAATGTTTGAAAATTTTGATGGTGTGTGGTAAAATAAAAAGAAATGTTTAAAAATTTTGATGGTGTGTGGTAAAATAAAAAGGAAATGTTTGAAAATTTCGATGGTGTGTGGTAAAATAAAAAGGAAATGTTTAAAAATTTCGATGGTGTGTGGTAAAATAAAAAGGAAATGTTTGAAAATTTCGATGGTGTGTGGTAAAATAAAAAGGAAATGTTTGAAAATTTCGATGGTGTGTGGTAAAATAAAAAGGAAATGTTTAAAAATTTTGATGGTGTGTGGTAAAATAAAAAGGAAATGTTTGAAAATTTTTATGGTGTGTGGTAAAATAAAAAGGAAATGTTTAAAAATTTTGATGGTGTGTGGTAAAATAAAAAGGAAATGTTTAAAAATTTTGATGGTGTGTGGTAAAATAAAAAGGAAATGTTTAAAAAATTTGATGGTGTGTGGTAAAATAAAATGGAAATGTTTAAAAAATTTGATGGTGTGTGGTAAAATAAAAAGAAATGTTTAAAAATTTTGATTGTGTGTGGTAAAATAAAAAGGAAATATTTAAAAATTTTGATGGTGTGTGGTAAAATAAAAAGGAAATGTTTAAAAATATTGATTGTGTGTGGTAAAATAAAAAGGAAATGTTAAAAATTTTGATGGTGTGTGGTAAAATAAAAAGAAATGTTTAAAAATGTTGATTATGTGCTAAAATAAAAAGAAATGTTTAAAAATTTTGATTGTGTGTGGTAAAATAAAAAGGAAATGTTTAAAAATTTTGATTTTGTGTGGTGAAATAAAAAAGGAAATGTTTAAATATTTTGATCGTGTGTGGTTAAATTAAAAGGGAAATGTATAAAAATTTTGATGGTTTGTTGTAAAATAAAAAAGAAATGTTTAAAAATTTTGATGGTGTGTGGTAAAATAAAAAGGAAATGTTTGAAAATTTCGATGGTGTGTGGTAAAATAAAAAGGAAATGTTTGAAAATTTCGATGGTGTGTTGTAAAATAAAAAGGAAATGTTTAAAAATTTTGATGGTGTGTGGTAAAATAAAAATGAAATGTTTAAAAAATTTGATGGTGTGTGGTAAAATAAAAAGAAATGTTTAAAAATTTTGATTGTGTGTGGTAAAATAAAAAGGAAATATTTAAAAATTTTGATGGTGTGTGGTAAAATAAAAAGGAAATGTTTAAAAATATTGATTGTGTGTGGTAAAATAAAAAGGAAATGTTTAAAAATTTTGATGGTGTGTGGTAAAATAAAAAGAAATGTTTAAAAATGTTGATTGTGTGCTAAAATAAAAAGAAATGTTTAAAAATGTTGATTGTGTGTGGTAAAATAAAAAGGAAATGTTTAAAAATTTTGATTTTGTGTGGTGAATTAAAAAAGGAAATGTTTAAATATTTTGATCGTGTGTGGTTAAATTAAAAGGGAAATGTATAAAAATTTTGATGGTTTGTTGTAAAATAAAAAAGAAATGTTTAAAAATTTTGATGGTGTGTGGTAAAATAAAAAGAAATGTTTTAAAATTTAGATGGTGTGTGGTAAAATAAAAAGGAAATGTTTAAAAATTTTGATGGTGTGTTGTAAAATAAAAAGGAAATGTTTGAAAATTTGATGGTGTGTGGTAAAATAAAAAGGAAATATTTAAAAATTTTGATTGTGTGTTGTAAAATAAAAAAGAAATGTTTAAAAATTTTGATGGTTTGTTGTAAAATAAAAAAGAAATGTTTAAAAATTTCGATTGTGTGTGGTAAACTAAAAAGGAAATGTTTGAAAATTTTGATGGTGTGTGGTAAAATCAAAAGGAAATTTTAAAAATTTTGATTGTGTGTGGTAAAATAAAAAGGGAAATGTTTAAAAATGTTGATGGTGTGTGGTAAAATAAAAAGGAAATGTTTAAAAATGTTGATTGTGTGTGGTAAAATAAAAAGGAAATGTTTGAAAATTTAGATGGTGTGTGGTAAAATAAAAAGGAAATGTTTGAAAATTTTGATAGTGTGTTGTAAAATAAAAAGGGAAATGTTTAAAAATTTCGATGGTGTGTGGTAAAATAAAAAGAAATGTTTAAAAATTTTGATGGTGTGTTGTAAAATAAAAAGGAAATGTGTAAAAATTTTGATTGTGTGTGGTAAAATAAAAAGGGAAATGTTTAAACATTTTGATGGTGTGTTGTAAAATAAAAAGGAAATGTTTAAAAATTTTGATGGTGTGTGGTAAAATAAAAAGGGAAATGTTTAAACATTTTGATGGTGTGTTGTAAAATAAAAAGGAAATGTTTAAAAATGTTGATGGTGTGTGGTAAAATAAAAAGGAAATGTTTGAAAATTTTGATGGTGTGTGGTAAAATAAAAAGGAAATGTTTGAAAATTTCGATGGTGTGTGGTAAAATAAAAAGGAAATGTTTAAAAATTTTGATGGTGTGTGGTAAAATAAAAAGAAATGTTTCAAAATTTTGATGGTGTGTGGTAAAATAAAAAGAAATGTTTAAAAATTTTGATTGTGTGTGGTAAAATAAAAAGGAAATGTTTGAAAATTTTGATGGTGTGTGGGAAAACAAAAAGAAATGTTTAAAAATTGTGATGGTGTGTGGTAAAATAAAAAGGAAATGTTTGAAAATTTTGATGGTGTGTTGTAAAATAAAAAGGAAATGTTTAAAAATTTTGATGGTGTGTTGTAAAATAAAAAGGAAATGTTTAAAAATTTTGATGGTGTGTGGTAAAATAAAAAGGAAATGTTTAAAAATTTTGATGGTGTGTTGTAAAATAAAAAGGAAATGTTTGAAAATTTTGATGGTGTGTGGTAAAATAAAAAGAAATGTTTTAAAATTTTGATGGTGTGTGGTAAAATAAAAAGAAATGTTTAAAAATTTTGATTGTGTGTGGTAAAATAAAAAGGAAATGTTTGAAAATTTTGATGGTGTGTGGTAAAATAAAAAGGAAATGTTTGAAAATTTCGATGGTGTGTTGTAAAATAAAGAGGAAATGTTTTAAAATTTTGATGGTGTGTGGTAAAATAAAAAGAAATGTTTTAAAATTTTGATGGTGTGTGGTAAAATAAAAAGAAATGTTTAAAAATTTTGATGGTGTGTGGTAAAATAAAAAGGAAATGTTTGAAAATTTTGATGGTGTGTGGTAAAATAAAAAGAAATGTTTTAAAATTTTGATGGTGTGTGGTAAAATAAAAAGAAATGTTTAAAAATTTTGATTTTGTGTGGTAAAATAAAAAGGAAATGTTTAAAAATTTTGATGGTGTGTGGTAAAATAAAAAGGAAATGTTTAAAAATTTCGATGGTGTGTGGTAAAATAAAAAGGAAATGTTTGAAAATTTCGATGGTGTGTGGTAAAATAAAGAGGAAATGTTTGAAAATTTCGATGGTGTGTGGTAAAATAAAAAGGAAATGTTTGAAAATTTCGATGGTGTGTGGTAAAATAAAAAGGAATTTTTAAAAATTTTGATTGTGTGTGGTAAAATAAAAAGGAAATGTTTGAAAATTTCGATGGTGTGTGGTAAAATAAAAATGAAATGTTTAAAAATTTTGATGGTGTGTGGTAAAATAAAGAGGAAATGTTTGAAAATTTTGATGGTGTGTGGTAAAATAAAAAGGAATGTTTAAAAATTTCGATGGTGTGTGGTAAAATAAAAAGGAAATGTTTGAAAATTTCGATGGTGTGTGATAAAATAAAAAGGAAATGTTTAAAAATTTTGATGGTGTGTGATAAAATAAAAAGAAATGTTTAAAAATTTTGATGGTGTGTGGTAAAATAAAAAGGAAATGTTTGAAAATTTTGATGGTGTGTGGTAAAATAAAAAGAAATGTTTTAAAATTTTGATGGTGTGTGGTAAAATAAAAAGAAATGTTTAAAAATTTTGATTGTGTGTGGTAAAATAAAAAGGAAATATTTGAAAATTTTGATGGTGTGTGGTAAAATAAAAAGGAAATGTTTGAAAATTTCGATTGTGTGTTGTAAAATAAAAAGGAAATGTTTGAAAATTTTGATGGTGTGTGGTAAAATAAAAAGAAATGTTTAAAAATTTAGATGGTGTGTGGTAAAATAAAAAGAAATGTTTTAAAATTTTGATGGTGTGTGGTAAAATAAAAAGAAATGTTTAAAAATTTTGATTGTGTGTGGTAAAATAAAAAGGAAATGTTTGAAAATTTTGATGGTGTGTGGTAAAATAAAAAGAAATGTTTTAAAATTTTGATGGTGTGTGGTAAAATAAAAAGGAAATGTTTGAAAATTTCGATGGTGTGTGGTAAAATAAAAAGGAAATGTTTAAAAATTTTGATGGTGTGTTGTAAAATAAAAAGAAATATTTTAAAATTTCGATGGTGTGTGGTAAAATAAAAAGGAAATGTTTTAAAATTTCGATGGTGTGTTGTAAAATAAAAAGGAAATGTTTGAAAATTTCGATGGTGTGTGGTAAAATAAAAAGGAAATATTTAAAAATTTTGATGGTGTGTGGTAAAATAAAAAGGAAATGTTTGAAAATTTTGATGGTGTGTGGTAAAATAAAAAGGAAATATTTAAAAATTTTGATGGTGTGTGGTAAAATAAAAAGGAAATGTTTGAAAATTTTGATGGTGTGTTGTAAATTAACAGGAAATGTTTGAAAATTTCGATGGTGTGTGGTAAAATAAAAAGGAAATGTTTAAAAATTTTGATGGTGTGTGGTAAAATAAAAAGAAATGTTTAAAAATTTGATGGTGTGTGGTAAAATAAAAAGGAAATGTTTGAAAATTTCGATGGTGTGTGGTAAAATAAAAAGGAAATATTTAAAAATTTTGATGGTGTGTGGTAAAATAAAAAGGAAATGTTTAAAAATTTTGATGGTGTGTGGTAAAATAAAAGGAAATGTTTGAAAATTTTGATGGTGTGTGGTAAAATAAAAAGGAAATATTAAAAATTTTGATGGTGTGTGGTAAAATAAAAAGGAAATGTTTGAAAATTTTGATGGTGTGTGGTAAAATAAAAAGGAAATGTTTAAAAATTTTGATGGTGTGTGGTAAAATAAAAAGGAAATATTTAAAAATTTTGATGGTGTGTGGTAAAATAAAAAGGAAATGTTTGAAAATTTTGATGGTGTGTGGTAAAATTAAAAGGAAATATTTAAAAATTTTGATGGTGTGTGGTAAAATAAAAAGGAAATGTTCGAAAATTTTGATGGTGTGTGGTAAATAAAAAGGAAATGTTTAAAAATTTTGATGGTGTGTGGTAAAATAAAAAGGAAATATTTAAAAATTTTGATGGTGTGTGGTAAAATAAAAGGAAATGTTTGAAAATTTTGATGGTGTGTGGTAAAATTAAAAAGGAAATGTTTGAAAATTTTGATGGTGTGTGGTAAAATAAAAGGAAATATTTAAAAATTTTGATGGTGTGTGGTAAAATAAAAAGGAAATGTTTGAAAATTTTGATGGCGTGTGGTAAAATAAAAAGGAAATGTTTAAAAATTTTGATGGTGTGTGGTAAAATAAAAGAGAAATATTTAAAATTTGATGGTGTGTGGTAAAATAAAAAGAAATGTTTTAAA